>NC_044560.1:103893468-103980968 GCF_007565055.1 Rhinopithecus roxellana | reverse complement strand
AGAAACATGGAGGAAATGTTTAAAGAAGAAAACTTTAAAAGAAAAAACAAATACTCCTTAAAAAAAGACCCTCCATCCATGAAACAAGAACAGGATGCTGTAACAAAGAAACACCCAAAGAACAACAAGAAAGTGCTTCCAGAAATGAAACTATGTACAGGAAATTTTTAAAGTCAATACATGATTTAAAAGATTATTTAGAAGAAATCACTTCAAAAATTACAACAAAGACAAATAATAGGCAACAAGAAAAGGAAATTTTCAAATTAGTAATATAAATTTCCCAGGGCTGTAGGACTTAAGCCTCCACTCAAAAAAAGTCCACTAAGCACTAGCAAACAAATTTTAAAGGATCCATAGCATAGCATCAAGGTGTACCACTGTAGTATTCCAGATCATGGGGAATAAAGACCAAAAAAGGATCTCAAAGCTCTAAAAACAAAAAAACAAGTTATATACAAAGAAAAAGAAAATAGCATCAAGATTTTCAATAGCAACACTTAAAGACAGAAGGTAATAGAATAATGTATCCAAAATTCTGAGGGCAACAATTACTTAAGACCTAGAATTCTAAAGGGTCTAGTTAACAATAACAAGCAGGAGTATAAGGAATATAAGAGTTATTCAGGTACATAAAAACTCAAAGAAGCACCTCCGAGCACCTTCCCAAAAGTTACTGAAAGCAATATTCCAACAAAGTAAACAGAACCTGAAAAAAGGGCGCTTTGGGAAACAGAAAACAGGAAATAAACAAAAGGCAAAAACAGGGTAAAAAGACACCAGGAAAACAGCTCTCCTTTGATCAGGATAGAAGCCAGTCCAAATTGAAGCAAGACAATGAAAGACTCCAGCAGTAAAATTTCTAACAACCAAAAAAGTGTCTGACTGAATTAATGATAGACACATAGAAAACTATGCAACAAAAAAAGCAGTTAAATTCAATTAAAAGCCCATACAAGAACAAAATGGAATTACATAATATCTAAGCATGAATACTGATACAACAAAAATTGTGATACAACAATAGTAAAAAGATTAGAGAAGCAGAGACAGGAAAGACATGTAAAAATGCTAAACGGTCCTCTTAAATTGTAGACAGGTAGTTAATAATACATAAAATTGAAAAAACAAGTAAACAAATATAGGATATGCCAACCACTGGAAAACATGAATAAAAACAACAAAGTAAAAACAGTCAAAAACGGAAAGTAATTACATCTAAGGAATGGGAACTGTGAGCCAAAAGGGATAAATGAATGCTGCTCTTTTTTTTTAATAATGTCTTAAGATGGTTTGTGGTTATTTAAAGCTATATACATCTATCATAAACTAAAATCATAAATTTGTATTTTGAAATGCCTTACTGGAGACACTCAAGAGCACACACATTGCTTGGTAAGGTATGAATCCACAAATCCAAGAAGCTCAACGAAATCCAAGTAGGATAAACCCAGACCCACACCAAGACACACTATAATCAAACTGTTGAACAACAACAAAGAAAGAATCTTGAAAGCATCAAGAAAAAAACAACTCATCACAAACAAGGAATCTTCAATAAGATTATCAGATTTCTCAGCAGAAACCCTGGAGCACAGAAGGCTATGGGATGACGTATGTTTAAAGTGCTGAGAGAGAAACAAAATACTTCAGCCAAGAATTCTATGTTTAGCAAAACAACACTCTTTTAAAAATCAGGGAAATTTAAGACATTCCCAGATAAACAAGAGTTGAGGGCATTCCTTACCACTAGACCTGCAATACAAGAAATGCTAAAGGAAGCTCTTCGGGTAGAAATGAAAAGACAGTAACTCAAAGCTGTATGAAAACACAGATCTCTGATAAAGGTAAACACATAGGCAACAATCAGTATTATTGTCATTTTGGTTTGTAACTCCACTTTTTTCTTTTCTACGTGATAAAGAAAAATGAATACAATCACTGTACATCTATATTAATGAAGACACAATGTATAAAGATGTAACTTGTGACATAAATAACATAAAGAAGTGAAGGAGCTGAACAGGAATAAAGCCTTTGTATGTGATTGAAGTTAAGTTGGTATAAATTCAAAATACATTTTATAACCTTAGGACATGCTATATAATCACCATGGTAACCACAAAGAAAATACCTATAAAATATTTTAAAAAGAAGTGAAAAGGAGATCAAAACCATTCACCAAACACACACACACACACACACACACACACACACACACACACACACACACACGAAGGCAGTAATATAGAAATGAGTCAAAAAAAAACTATAAAACATGCAGAAAATAACAAAATAGCAAAACTAAGTCCTTCCCCCATCAGTAATAACTACACATGTAAACAGATTAAACTTCCCCAATCAGAAAACATAAATTGGCAGAATCAATTGCTTTAAAAAAAGGATCCAACTATATACTGTCTATAAGAGACTCACTTGTAGATCTAAGGGCACAAATACGTTGAAAGTGAAGGAACGAAAAAGATATTCCATACAAATAGTAACCAAAAAGAAATAAGGTAGCTACAGTAGTATCAGACAAAATAGACTTTAAGTTAAAAAAAAGTCACAAGAGACAAAGGATATTTCACACTGATAAAAGGTTCAATCTATCAAGAAGATACAATTATAAATACATACATACCTAACAGAGCTCAAATGTATAAAGCAAAAATGTACAGAACTGAAGGGAGAAATCATTTCACCATAACAGCTGGAGACATGAATATCCCCTTTTCAGTAAAGGATAGAACAGCCAGAAGGAAATAAAGAACATGAACATTACTAAAGACCAATTAGACCTAACAGACATATATAGAAACCTCCAACCAACAACAGGAAGAATACACACTTTCTAAGGGAAACATGGAACATTCACCAGGATGGGCCATATGAGAGGCCACAAAATAAGTCTCAAAAAATTTAACAGGATTGAAATCATATAAAGTAATTTTTCTAATTGGAATGTTCAATAACATTAAAAATCATTAATAGCTGTCAATGGGTCAAAGAAGAAATCATAGGCGTAACTAAAAAATACGCTGGGCACAGTGGCTCCCAGCACGTTAGGAGGCCAAGGCAGGCAGACTGCTTGAGGCCAGGAATTCAAGACTATTCCTGGACAACATGGTGAAAACCCGACTCTACTAAAAATACAAAAATTAGCCAGGCATGGCTGACCACACCTGTGGTCCCAATTACTCGGAGGCTGAGGCAGAAGAATCCGTTGAACCTGGGAGATGGAGGTTACAGTGAGCCAATATTGCACCACTGCACTCCAGCCAGGACAACAGTGTGAGTGAGACTCTGTCTCAAAAGAAAAAAAGAAAATACCCTAAGACCAACAAAAATGAAAACTCAACGAACATTTATGGGATGCAGCAAAGCAATACTAAGAAAGATATTTATAGCTGTAAATACCTGCATCAAAAAAAAAAGAAATAAATAATTCAAATCAGTAACTTAACTGTACACTTTAAGAAACTGAAAAAAAAAAAAAAAAAGAGTAAACTGAACCCAAAGCTAACAGAGGAAAGGAATAACAAAGATTAGAAGATAATAAACAAAACATAATGTTTTAAAAATGGAGAAAAAGTAACGCAATCAAAAGTTGGTTTCTTAAAAGATCAACAAAATTGACAAATCTTTACCTAGATTGTCTAAGAAAAAAAGAGAGAAGACTCAAATCACTAAAATCACAAACAAAAGTGGAACAATAAAAACTAATATTACAAAAATTACTGGGATTATACAGAAACAGTACAAACAACTGCATGCCAACAAGTTTGGTAACTTAGATAAAATAGACAAATTCCTAGAAAAACACAAACTACCAAAACTGAAATCTGAATAGACTTGTAACAAGTAGTATATTGAATCAGTAATCAAAAACCTCCCAACAAAGAAAGGCCCAAGAAGAGATGGTTTCACAGAGGAATTCTACCAAACATTCAAAGAATTAACACCAATCCTCTCAAACTCTTCAAAAAAATGAAAAGGGAGGGAACACATTCTGTGAGGCCAGCCAGATAAAAATAAGAAAACTACAGGCTAATTTCTCTTATGCATATACATATAAAAATCCTCAACAAAATGCTGGCAAACTAAATACAGTAGCATATTAAAAGAACTATACATCATGACCAAGAATGATCTCCCCCACGCCCTGGAATGCAAGGATGGGTTCAATACATAAAAATCAATGTAATATACTACATTAGCAGAATGAACAGGAAAAAACATGGTAATCTCGATTGAATTCAAAAAAGCCTTTGATAAAATGCACACCCTTTCATGATTAAAAAAAAAAAAAAAAAAAAAAAACCTCAATAAACTAGAAATAGAAGGGAACTTCCAAAACATAATAAAGGCCATATATGAAAACCCCACGCTGACATCACACTATATGATGAAAGATTGCAAGTCCTTCCCCTAAGATTGGGAATAAGACAAGGAAGCTCACTATCAACATGTCTATTCATCACCATAGCAGAAGTTCTAGCTAGAGCAATTAAGCAAGAAAAACAAATAAAAAGCCTCCAAACTGGAAAGAAAGAAGTCTAGTTCTCTCTACTACCAACACATGATACAATCTTATATGCAATATGTAGAAAACCCTAAAGAATAAAAAAAAAGCAAAAAACCCACCCTGGTAAAGGTAACAAAAAAAATCCGGCAAAGTTGCAGGATGCAAAATCAACACACAAAAATCAGTTGCATTTCTATGCACTAACAATGAGCAATCTAAAAAGGAAATACAAGCAATCCATTTCAACTGGAACCAAAAGGACTAAACTCTTAATTTAACCAAGAAGATGCAAGACTTGTACACTAAAAACTACAAGTGTTGCTGAAACAAGACACAAATAAAGATATCCTATGTTCATGGAGTGAATACATTTAATAATTAGGATGTCAATACTATCCATGGCAACCTACAGACTCAGTGCAACTCCTAGTAAAATCCAGTCGTTTTTTTTGCAAAAACAGAAAAGCCCATTCTAAACTTCACATGGAGTCTCAAGAGTCCCCCAATAACCAAAACAATCTTAAAAAAAAACTAAGTTGGAAGTCTCATCTTTGTTTTCAAAACTTACTACAAAGCTACCCTAATCAAAATAATGTGGTAGCAACATAAAACAGACATAAGGACCAAAAAATAGAATACAAAGCTCAGACATAAGACCTCATAAATATATGACCAAATGATTTTTGACAAGAGTGTAAAAACCATTCAAAAAGGTAAGGACCATGTTAGCCAGGATGGTCTTGATCTCCGGACCTCATGATCCTCCCGTCTCGGCCTCCCAAAGTGCTGGGATTACAGGTGTGAGCCACCGCGCCCGGCCAGGACAGTCCTTTCAACAAACTGTGTTGAGAAAACTGGAACCACATGCAAAAGAATAAAGTTGGACCCTTACCTTACAAGTATATATAAAATATAACTCAAAATGGATACAGCAACCTAAATGAAGATCTAAATGAAGAGATAAATCTAGGAAACTTAAAAAAAAAAACAGAGGGAAGCTGCTTCATGACATTTGGCAACAATTTCTTGGATATGACATGAAAGGCACAGGCAAAAACAAAAAAACACTAACTGGACAATGAAAATTAAAAAATTTTGTGCATCAAAGGACATTATCAAGAAAGTAAAAGGGCACTCTACCTGGCAGCTACTTTTTTTTTTTTTAAGTAAGACAAAAAAATAAAAATATAAGAAAGTAAAAGGGCAACCCACAGACCAGGAGAAAATACTGATAAGAGACTAATATCCAGAATATATAAAGAACTACAACTCAACAAGAAAAACAAACAACTGCAATAAAAAATGGGCAAAGGACTTGAATAGACGTTTCTCCAAAGATGATATACATGTGGCCAATAAACACATGAAATGATGCTCAACATAATTAATCACTGAAGAAATACAAACCAAAACCCTAATGATGTATCACTTCAAATCCACTTCAAACTACATTCCTTGAAGGTATGCCACTTTAAAATATATTTATTTTATATACTAAAAATATAGTAACAAGTGTTGACAAAAATGTGGGAAAACCAGATTCCTTGTATTTTGGTGGTGAGAATATAAAATGGTACAGCTGTTGTGAAAGACAGACTAGAAGTTCCTTAAAAAACACAACATTGGGCCGGGCACAGTGGCCCATGCCTGTAATCCCAGCACTTTGGGAGACTGAGGCAGACAGATCACCTGAGGTCAGGAGTTCAAGACCAGCTTGGCCAATATGGTGAAACACTGTCTCTACTAAAAATACAAAAATTAGCCGGGCATGGTGGCACACACCTGTAGTCCCAGCTACTCGGGAGGCTGAGGCAGGAAGACTCTTGAACCTGGGAGGTGGAGGCTGCAGTGAGCCAAGACTGCACCACTGCACGCCCAGCCTAGGCAACAGAGTGAGACCCTGTTTCCAAAAAAAAAAAAAAATATATATATATATATATATATATATGAAATTTCCATATGATCCAGCAATTCCACTTTCAGATATATACCCCAAATAATTTAAAGCAGGGAACTAAATAAATATTTATATACCTATATTCATAGCAGCATTATTTACAACAGCAAACAGAATAATTCACATTATTCATAAAATAAAACATTGTTCATCCTTAAAAAGGAAATTCTGATATGTGCTACAACATAGAAAACATTAAGTGAAATAATCCAGACACAAAGGGACAAATACTGCAGGATTCCACTTATGTAAGGTATCTAGAATAGCCAAATTCATACAGAAAGTAGAACAGTGGTTACCAGGGGATGGGGGAGATAAAGGAAGGAAAAAATGGGGCGTTATCACTTAACTGGTACAGTTTTAGCTTAAGAAGATGAAAAATATCTGGAGATGGATGGTGGTTATTGATGACCAACCATGTGACCGAGGGGAAGGGAAGGGAGGGGAGGGGAGGAAAAGGAAGAAAAGACAGTTAGTTAGTGGTGCCAGGGGGCCCACAATAAGGTATCAGTTCCAAAAACTTTGCAAACACAATGGGTTGGCAAAGGTGTAGTCAGTCAGTCTGTTAAGGACAGCACTGTCAAAGTTAAAAATCTCACTTCATGCCAGCAATTCAATCCTAGTCATTCATCCTACAGATATACACAAGTACAAAATGATACACACACATACATACACACACACACACACACACACACACACACACACACACACACAGAGAGGTTATTCACTGCAGCATTGTTTTCAATAGCAAAAAAAAAGGAAGACGATCTAAAGGTCTATGAGTAAAGGACTGGCTAAATAAACTATGGTACAGTATAATACTATACAGCCATGAAAAGAATAAGACAGCAAGCTGCCAAAACAAAAAGCAAACAAAAAAAAGCGTGCCTACAATTTGAGTGGATGTGTACAGGGTGGAGTGGGAATGCCTAAGTCTATAGCTGTAAACGCACAGAATATCCCTGCAATAATGAGTAAGATACTGATAATAGTGATGCCTCCAGACAAGTAAACTGGATGTTAAAGAACAAGAAAAGGAAGCATAGTTATTTTTTAATAAGTATCCTTTAGATTTTGTATCATGTCCATAACCTACCAAAAAAATAATTTTTAAAAAAGCCCATCTTGTGAATGACCTGATGTACCTCATATACAATCTTTCTTCTCCTATCACTTTAAAAAAAAAAAAAAAAAAAAAAAAAAAGCTGTATTCGGTGCTAACAATGTCTTATCACCCACTTTCTTCTGAAATCTGCCTAAAAATGTATTCCTAAATCAAGATTTTCTTTAGAATGCTCTGTGAGATAACAGACATTACAAGTTAAAAGTTTCTCAAAATCAAGTAAGTTTGGGAACCACAATATTAAACAAAACTAAAGGGGTATTTTTCATTACAGGGCTTCTAAGTAATGTGCCTATGTGCATTTGACTCTCTGGTAGAGGGAAAAGCAGTGTGCAGTGATCTACAAACTTACTTGATTATGTTAACAACATTGCCTCTAGGTCACCACTCATCCAATGCTTCCCCTCAACCTTCACATTCAATCAGTTGCCAAGTCCTATCATGCTCAGAAATTCTCCCTGCATCTGATCGCTTCTCTAAGCCCACAGCCATTACCCCGGTTCATGATCTTATCCCTTCATGTCCACCCTTCCATTTAGTAAAAATAACTTTATCATAAAAATGAAGACTAAGTATGCATTTTTTAAGACAAAAGTAAAAATAAGATAAAATAAATGTGTCAGATACAACTCTGAACAAAAGATACATGGTAAAATAATTCTCCCAGTATTCAAAAGTAGATTACAGAGACATGCAGAAACAAAATTACCAAAAACATGTCTATACTGTAGAAACCTCTGATTAAATCCTGGTCTTTTCACTTAGTCTCACTGAAGACGTACTCTTTTCTTCAAAAAAAAAAAAAAAAAATTGCTCTCTAACCTAAAAAAGAACTCATAAGAATTTAGAGTAAAACTTTTAAGTTCATGTGAAATACATTAATCCCTAATTTGTAACACTAAAAATATTTTAAGAAGTTCCTATTTCAGCAAAAACAGAGTAATAAGATACCAAAAATATTAAATAATCTAAAAGAGGACAAGAAAGGGGAACAAGAGGAACAAAAACAGTGGGAGAATGCCAAACCTAAATCCAAACATATTACATTAAATGTAAATGGTCTAAATACATCAATTAAAAGACTGAAATTATCAGAATGAATTAAAAAGGAAAGCCCCATGCTGTCTAAAAGAAACTCACTTTAGGCCGGGTGCAGTGGCTCACGCCTGTAATCCTAACACTTTGGGAGGCCAAGGTAGGCAGACTGCTTGAGGTCAAGGGTTCAAGATCAGCCTGGCCAACATGGTGAAACCCCATCTCTACAAAATATACAAAAATTAGCTGGGCGTGGTGGCACTTGCCTGTAATCCCAGTTACACGGGAGGCTGAGGTGGGAGAATCACTTGAACTTGGGAGGTGGAGGTTGCAGCGAGTCAAGATTGTGCCACTGCACTCCAGCCTGGGCAACAGAGCAAGGCTCCGTCTCAAAAAAACAAAAAAAAAGAAACCCACTTTAAATATTATATAGTTAGCTTATTAAAAGTAAGAGATGGAAAAATATGCACCATGCCAATATTAAACAAAAAAAGCTCAACGTATCAAATCCAGTAATATATGAAAGCAATAACACACCATGACCAAATGCGGTTCATCCAGGGAAGAAAAATCAATCAATATAATCCACCACATTAACAGATACAGAAGAAAAACTACAAGATCGTATCAATACATGCAGAAAATACATTTGACAAAATTCAACATCTTTTCATTTACAAAATCCGCAAATTAGAAGCAGGCAGAAAGTTCCCTAAACTAATAGGGAGTATTAATTCTTTAAAAAAACCTACAGCTAACACCACATTTAACAGTAAAATACCAAATGTCTTCCCCAGAAGATCGGTTTCAAGACCAAGATGCCTACCTACTCTTACCACTTCTATTCAATATTATACTGCAGGGGCGTGGTGAGGAGAGACATGAGGCTGAGCTAGGTCCGGGTCCTGACAGTACTGTCCATCTGCCTGAGCGCAGTGTCCATGGAGACGGGGGCCGAGGGCAAAAGGAAGCTGCAGATCGGGGTCAAGAAGTGGGTGGACCACTGTCCCATCAAATCGCGTAAAGGGGATGTCCTGCACATGCACTACATGGGGAAGCTGGAAGATGGGACAGAGTTTGACAGCAGCCTGCCCCAGAACCAGCCCTTTGTCTTCTCCCTTGGCACAGGCCAGGTCATCAGGGGCTGGGACCAGGGACTGCTGGGGATGTGTGAGGCGGAAAAGCGCAAGATGGTGATGCCATCCGAGCTGGGGTATGGAGGGTGGGGAGCTCCCCCAAAGATTCCAGGCGGTGCATCCCTGGTGTTCGAGGTGGAGCTGCTCAAACTCGAGCGACAATCTGAGCTGTAACCAGACTGGGGAGGGGTAGGGGAAGAGGCCCCCATCAGGGACCAGACTGTTCCAAAAAAAAAAAAAACTTAAAAGACCAAAAATAAATAAATAAATATATATATATATACACACACACACACACTATACTGCAAGTCCTAGCCAAGGAAATAAGGCAAGAAAAAGAAATAAAGTGTATACACATCGGAAAGGAATAAAAAAATAGGAGCTGTTTACAAAAGGCATGATTGTCTACATAGAAAAATCCCACGGAATCTACCCCAAAAAAGTTCAGAGAACTAACAAATGTGGTCAGCATGAAGGAAGGATCCAATGTTAATTCCTTTTTAAAAAGAGTTATTTCTACATACTAGAACACTGGAAAAACAAAATTTTTAAATGCCTTCATTTACAATAGCTTCACAACAGATGAAACACTTAAATATAAACCTAACAAAACACATATGATCTATATGCTCAAAAACTACAAAACTGATGAAAGAAGTCCTAAATACAGAGATACACTGTATTTACAGGCTGGAAGTACTTACATACTGGAAGATTTAATAGTTAAGAAGTCAATTCTCCCCAAATTAATGTGTTGATTTAGCACAATTCCAATCAAAATCCCACCAGGACTTTTTGTAAACATAAACGAGTGGTTTCTAAAATGTGTATGAAAAGCCAAAGGAGGTAGAACAGCCAAAACAATTTGGAAAGAATAAATTAGAACACCCATACTACCAACTTCAAGGAACACATTTATAATGCTACCGTAATCAAAACAGACTGGCATCAGCAAAGAGACAGACACATAGATAAAGAAACAGAATAGATGGTCCAAAAACACAACTATACAAAACGGCTCATTCATTTGTTTTTTTAACAATTTAAGTAAGCTATAATTCACACGCCATACAATTCACCCATTTAAAATGTACAATTCGATGGTTTTCATATATTCACAGGGTTGCACAATCATCACCAAAATCTGCATTTTTATATTTTCATTGCCCTTAAAAATCTCTATACTCTTTAGCAGTCACTCTCCATTATCTCCCATATCTTCCTGGCACTAAGCAGCCACTACTCTCCTTTGTTTTATAAATCTGCCTATTCTGAATATTTCATGTAAATGGAATCATACAGCATGTGGTCTTTTGTGACTCCTTTAATTTATTCTAATGTTTCCAAGGCACATGTCTTTTTATTGCCAAACAACATTCCACTGTACGGATGTATGACACTTACCCCTTCATTAGTTGATAGACATTTGGGTTGTTACCATGTTTCGGCTATCAAAAACAGTGCTGCTCTTAACATTCATGTACAAGTATTTGTGGACATGTTTTTATTTCACTTGGGTAGAATACTATCTAGGTGTGGAACTGCTAGATCACAGTAAAACACAATGTTTAACTTGCTGAAAAACTCCAAACTGTTCTCCAAAGTGGCTTCCCACCAGGAATGAATGAGGGTTCCAATTTTTTCACATCCTCACCAACAAGTGTTACTGTCTTTTTTATTATAACCATCCTAGTGGGGTATCTAAGATGGTCTTATTGCCAATTCATTTTTGACAAAGATGCAAAGTCATTTCAATGGAGAAAGAACAGTATTTTCAACATAGTATTGGAGCAACCGGACATCCATATGCAAGAAAAATGAACCGTGACCTAAACCCCACACTTCCAACAAAAATTAACTTAAAATCAATCAGATCTAATTGTAAAATGTCAAAGTATAAAACTTTTAGAAGAAAACATAGGAGAAAATCTTCAAGAACTAAGGTTAGGTAAAGCATTCTTAGATATGACACTACACATATGATCCATTAAAAAAAACTAAAAGCTGAACTTCATAATTAAAAACTTTTGCTCTGGAATGACACTGTTAAGAGAATGAAAAGACAAGATGCAAAGTGGGAGAAAATACTTGCGAATCACCTATTTAACAAAGAGCTTAAATCCAGAATATATTTAAAAAAAAAAAAAAAAAAAACTCTCAAAACAACAGTAAAATATACAACGCAGGCTGGGCGCGGTGGCTCATGCCTGTAATCCCAGCACTTTGGGAGGCCGAGGCGGGCGGCTCACAAGGTCAGGAGATCAAGACCGTCCTGGCTCACACGGTGAAACCCCGTCTCTACTAAAAATACAAAAAAATTAGCCCGACGTGGTGGTGCGTGCCTGTAGTCCCAGCTACACGGAGGCTGAGGCAGGAGAATGGCGGGAACCTGGGAGGTGGAGCTTGCAGTGAGCCGAGATGGTGCCACTGCACTCCAGCCTGGGCAAGAGACTCCGTCTCAAAAAAAAAAAAAATACAATGCAGCAGGGTAGGGAGCTCACGCCTGTAATCCTAGCACTTTGGGAGGCCAAGGTGGGTGGATCACGAGGCGGGAGGATCACGAGGTCAGGAGTTCAAGACCAGCCTGATCAACATGGTGAAACCCCGTCTCTACCAAAAATACAAAAATTAGCCGGGCATGGTGGCAGAGGGCAGGAGAATTGCTTGAACCTGGGACGCGGAGGTTGCAGTGAGCTGAGATCACGCCACTGCACTCCAGCCTAGGCGACAGAGCGAGACACCAATTTAAAAAAATAAAATGAAATAAAATAACAAGAAAATATACAACCCAGGCCAGGTGCGGTGGCACACGCATGTAATCCCAGCACTCTGGGAGGCTGAGGCAGGTGGATCACCTGAGGTCAGAAGTTGAAGACCAGCTTGACCAATATGGTGAAACCCCATCTCTACTAAAAATACAAAAAAATAGCCAGGCGTGGTGGCACACGCCTGTAATCCCAGCTACTCAGGAGGCTGAGGCAGGAGAATTGCTTGAACCTGGGAGACAGAGGTTGCAGTGAGCCGAGATCACCACATTGCACTCCAGCCTGGGCCACAGAGTGAGACTCCATTTCAAAAAAGAAAAAAAAGCATATATAACCCAATTTTTAAAAATGGGCAAAAGAGTTCAACAGGTAAAAGAGGACACAAAGATAAAATAAGTGCATGAATCAATGCTCAACATCATTAGGCAACAACAAATTAAAACCACTATACACCTATTCAAATGGTTACACTTTTTAAACTGAGAATATCAAGGGCTGGTAAAGACGCAAAGCTGCCACTCTCACACACTGCTGAAAGAGATGTGAATCATACAGTCACTTTGGAAAACAGCTTGATAGTCTCTTAAAAACTGAACATACACTTATCATATGATCTAACAATCTCACTTGTAGGTATTTACCAACAGCAATAAAAATGTATGTTCGCACAAAAACCTGTACACAAAGGCTTACAGCAGCTCTGTTCCTAACTGCCAACAAATGGAAGCACCCAAATGTCCCTCAAAAGGTGAATGGAAAAACTGTTGTACGTGCATTTAATGGATATGCATGTAATGGAACACTCCTCAGCAATAAAAGAAATGACTTTTAATATACAGAACCACCTGGATGAGGCATTACAGCAAGTGAAGAAGCTAGTCTCAAAAGACACAGACCTGAGGTCATCAACCCTTAGAGGCAGCGATAGGGTTTGACCACCAAGGGGCGGTGTGAGGGAGGTTTTGACAGGAGCTGAGTCCTGAGAGCAGTATCTTGTATCCTATTCTGTGTCCTGACTGTGGTGCTGGTTAAACAAATCATGACATGTGTTGTAACTCAGACCTTCTCCAATTACCCTAGTCAACCATGATATAGATGACTATGTGTTTAACTAGTTGTATTTCCTCTGCCTTAAGAAAAATAGAGTACCTTTTCTTAATAAATGTTAAGTACAACAATATACCTAAGTATTTCCTTCAGTTATTATAAATTATAAAATCATGTGAATAAAATAGCTTTACAGAAATTTTTTTTTTTTTTTTTTGACACAGAATTTCGCTTTTGTTACCCAGGCTGGAGTGCAGTGGCACAATCTCAGCTCACTGCAACCTTCATCTCCCAGGTTCAAGTGATCCTCCCAGCTCAGCCTCCCAAGTAGCTGGGACTACAGTCACACACCACCACGCCTGGCTAATTTTTGTAGAGACAGAGTTTCACCACGTTGGTTGGGCTGGTCTCGAACTCCTAACCTCAGGTGATCCACCTGCCTCGGCCTCCCAAAGTGCTAGGATTACAGGCATGAGCCACTGTGCCCAGCCCAGAATTTACTGTAATAGGAAATACGTACTTTGAAAATTATTTTAGATAAATATTGATCCCAAAAGTCACCTATGTTTGGTCACTTTCCAAAACCGTATTTAGCTACCAGAAAGTGTTTTAACAAAACATGTTTCTCTACTCTAGAGCTCTATTCTATTGTAGTAAAAGTATTCCCATTAATATTTTAAGTTATAACTAATTACAATGATTTTTTTCACTGAAATATGAAAATCAACGTGAACAAACTTCAACAGGCTATGGATTCATTTCGTAACATCAGAGCTACTTCAGTATATAAAGAAAGCCTTCGTCTTCAGTAAGGTCCTTAGGAAAAAATGACAAAAATAATGCAGCAAAGCCAAAAGATTTATAATTACATACAGGCCTAACAATAAGATTCTGATTAGTGTCACAAAAGATCAAAATATATATCAATTATAAACTTATAGGAGTTGATTTGCAATTAGAGTCTCCAAATATAGTTCCCAGAATTTCACTGAGTAAATGAGTTCTCTAGTACTCACTCATGTATAAGTGAAATCAAGTTCAGCTTTAGAAAACTCAGCTGTTTTCTGTCTAGTATGACCTTATTTATACAAAAGGATCTTCTCAACATTTATTTTCAAATACACATTTAACTGAAAGGTTAAAAAGCAGGTAGGGTGGATATGATACTGTCAGTCTAAATACGTATTCCAGAAATAACAACAGATTAGAAACTGAACCTAATTTTAAAATATAACTAAGCTAGAACCCAAGCTATCTCATCCAACTGCAAAATGTGTAGTGTGTGCTGTGTGTGTATATGTAGGCTTCTATACACCTACAGATAACAGCACAGGTAAGACTCAAGAGCTGCCTTAATAAAGTGATGCAGAGAAATCAAACAACTGAAAAAGGGTAAGGGTGCTGTTTTAGGTGGCAACTTTTCACACCTGGTCTCCTCTATCAAATGAAAATATGTTTTTTTCCCAAACCAAAAAGCATTTTAAAGAATTGTCTACTTACGTAAATAGGTATTTCTCTTAGTTCACTAAGGAGAAAACACATTATTTCTGTGTACTGAAGTATTAAGTGCAAAAATAAGTCTATAATAGCAACTAAAAAAAAAAATTATAAAGTATAAAATGATTGCAATGTTTATGTCTTCCCAACTTCTAACTACAAAAATCACATAATGACTTCAAAACTTTGTAACTTCAGATAACATGCCAATGTAGGTGACATTTCCAACCCAGATGCTCCATTCTCTAACTCATTCTCAAATGTTGGTATTACTCAAACTATCTACAATTCAACAGAATCACAAATAGCCTGGATTCATAAATCATGGAAGGTAGTTTTGGTAAGAAACGGTCCTTCAGCTTGGCAATCTGTGAATGGATACGTACACAACAAAGAAACGTCATTTAAAATGGGTACCTACGTTCCTTCCGGTGCTCAACTAAACCTACAGCCTGCTTTGCTGAGCACTTTGCAAACCAGTTGTCCCCCAGTAAAACAGTGACTTCATTAGTATGGACAAGTTTTCCTGGCATGAAGGCAAAAGGGCCAAATGGTACCTATTGTTTAAAAAAAAAGAAAAAAGGGAAAAAACGTAAAACACTGAAAAATACATTTTATAAAACACTTTGCATTAAAAGCCTCACATTAACACTGAATTTTTTTATTTATACGTTGGTAAAAATAAAATGCCAGCTTCACAGAAATTTAACATTATATTAAAATTTTACTAGGAAAATCTACAGAAAATTGCTTTATGTTCATAAATCAATGTTAAAACAGGAAAATAAATTCACACCATATTTACATACAGCTCTTAAAGAAAGTCGTACTGTCTCGGCATGTTTATACTTTTCATTCACTTGCAAATCTAAATGAAAGCAACCTGTAGTGAAACACTGTCAATGCAAAATACTTTTGATAAAGAAAACTAAAAATTATTTTCAATAAAATAGCCATTTTTGCAAAGCAGGAATTAGTAAACAAACAGCTTTAATGGATCTACCTAGCTATATATACAAAATACTTGAACTAGTATAAAAGAACAAAGTCTTCATAAGAAAGAATATTCATGCAATGAAAGGTTCTCATCCAGGGCTCATGAACAGATCACTATGTCGATGTGAAGATCATTAAAACAAAAATTAGCAGCACGTTTTTATATAAAAATCAATGTCCTAAGGTTTAATTCTGTGAATTACAAAACATTATGGCCTATTCCTGCTCTGGCTAACAAGAAATGACTAAGTGCCATATTTCTGTCATAATTACATTTTTTATATAGTAAGTTTCCATTCGAAATATGTCCAATTTTGTGCTAATATTTATGTCATTTATGTCACCATATATATTCTGGAAAAAAAAAAGGTAAATACCAGTGACCACTACAATTACTGTTTTCTTATAAAGTAAAACAAAACAAATCTTCCTTGCTGCGTAGTTACCTCATACACAGTCCATCAGCTTGGCATTCTGTGAACCAACACAGTTAATATGTTTACAACAAACAACTATTACTTTAAAAGAAACACACCAAACATACCATTATATTGTAAGACAATTTATCAGGCAAGGTGCTGAGTCTTTCTCGAAGGGCATTATAGTCATTATCTACCTTCTTCCTGTTGACAAAAAAACACCAAATATACAAATTATTAACGATTTTTCTTTTCCTTTTTTTTGTTTTTTTTTTTGTTTTTGTTTTTTTTGAGACAGAGTGTTGCTCTGTCGCCCAGGCTAAAGTGCAGTGGCGTGATCTTGCCTCACTGCACCCTCCGCCTCCTGGGTTCAAGCAATTCTCCTGCCTCAGCCTCCTGAGTAGCTGGGATTACAGGTGTGCACCACCATGCACAGCTAGTTTTTGTATTTTCAGTAGAGACAGGGTTTCACCATGTTGGTCAGGCTGGTCTTGAACTCCTCATGATCTGCCCACCTCAGCCTCCCAAAGTGCGGGGGTTACAGGCATGAGACACTGCACCAGCCTCACTCAAAAGCTTTACTAGATTTGTTCTTTCGGTCGGGTGTGGTGGCTCACGCCTGTAACCCCAGCACTTTGGGAGGACCAGTAGGCCAGGTATCACAAAACAAGCTAATCAAAAACCTAATTTTAGCAAAATAAAGATTAATGTGGTTTTAGTTTTAAAACCCTGTTTTTATAAAGTTTAGCAATGGCATTATTCTACCACACATTTATTGAAGAATTAAGACTCTTCAGGGACTTTGGCATTTAGAAGCAGAATACTCAAATTTTGAGAATTACTGTTTTTTAAGATACAAGACTCTGGACTAAATAAAATGCGAAAATTAAGGGAGACAGTAAAAGAAGGCCTGATGTTTGGAGAGAAGCAGGGACTCAAGATGAAGACAGAAGAGATTATTTATTTTAAGACAGTCTCTCTCTGTTGCCCAGGCTGGAGTGCAGTGGTACAATCTCAGCTCGCTGCAACCTCCACCTCCTAGGTTCTAGTGATTCCCCTGCCTTAGCCTCCCGAGTAACTGACAACTAGAGGTGCATGCCACCAAGCCCAGCTAATTTTTGTATTTTCCATAGAGATTAGGTTTCTTCGTCATGTTGGCCAGGCTGGTCTCGAACTCCTGGCTTCAAGCGATCCCCTCCGCCGCAGCCTCCCAAAAGTGCTGGGATTACAGGCGTGAGCCAACACACCGGGCCGAAGGAAGAGATTTAATAAAGCTTTTGAGCGAATAGATACTGGCTGTGAAGTTGAAATCATGAACATGAAATTTGATCAGATGCTTTAGTCCTCATCAGAAAACTTTAGACTGAAAAATGTGTTATCGGCTCTTCAATTATTCATAATAATGTGATTAAGGTAAGAGAGAATCAACTGGGGGGTAGAAGAAATTAAGTAGAGATAATACAAAAGGCGTTTCAATTTGGCTTAGGAGTCTGTTTCTTGCTATATCAAACAGAGCTACCAAATAAGTAATTTCAAACAACCAAAAGGTGTACATAACTCTGTAGTGGCAGAGATGATCGTATTTCCATGCTATGGGCCTTACTCAGCTCTTAACACCTGCTGGAAATGAACAGCCCTTCTTTTTGAGTAATACCAGGCAGCAGCCTATGCCAAGATGCCTGTTTTCAAACTTTCGCTGGAGATTGGGTTTCCTGCTAAAATACAGGCTGCAAGCAAAACTACAGCGCTGAATTTTTTTTAAGCAGAAGGATGTTGTCAGTTTTTAAAAATAACAGAAACAAAAACTCACCAACTCAGCAAGCAATTTTAAAGAACATGTAGACATTGTCAAATTGAAATCAGGATAAACTGCAATGTAGGTAACAACTCTCCAGATAATATAAATGACTACGCTATAAACATCACAGAATTGGTTTCAGCTTACTGCTTAGTTCCCTGAAGCAACAGTAGCATAATTAATTAAAAAATTAGCCTTAAGATCTTAAGGAATTTCAAATATATATTATTTTACATATCCTATAATAAATGTCACTTATCAATATTTTTCTCTTACAGAAAACAAAGTAGAAGGAAGATGGAAAACCCACATAGCAAGAAGCCAGATCTCCTCTATCAAGATGAGGTAAGCAATGAGTTTGACCTAGCTAGGTCTTCTGACCTGCATTATTTCATGAAAGCTTTCTCGTTTTCTAGTGTGCAACTGCTTTTTATAAACTTTCCCCCAAAAAAATCCTTTTCTATAAATAAATATAAAACATGTTTTATTATTTTAAGGTAAAAATCCTCCTCCTGGAAAATTTTTATATGGATAAAATGGCAAACAACTTCATGCACAAGGCTATGTACCAGAAAGAACATGGCTTTGAAGTCAGACCAGAGAGTGAATCCCAAGCTCTACATGCAATTTACACAAATTCACCTTAGTCTTTGTATCTTCAATGGCAAAACTGGACTAATACTTATCTCACAGGTTCAACAGAATTAAATATAAAAGGTCTAACACACTGCCCAGCATGGAACATCTACTATGTTGGTTCCAAAACTCAAAACTCATTTTTTCCATGAAGCATCAAAAACACCAATTCCAAAACTTTCAAGAAAGACTATTACCCACAAGATTTCACTAACCAACTTGACACAAATAGCGTAACTTGCTGAAAGACAGTACAGCTGAACGTAACCATTCAGGGGCTTTGGAAACAGGACTGGTGTGAGCAATCAATGGGAGAATGTCTCCATAGGACTGACTGGCATAGTGCCTAGACAGTCAACACTCACTATTAATAACACAACACTAACAGCTTATTTACGTTTCAGATAAGTAATTCTGCAAATGCTCAAGGACTATATACACCAGCCTAGATATCTAAATGTTTCTATGAATATTAAGAAGCTGCTATTAAAGTTACCATTCAATAGGCCTTATTTTGGTAACAATGCTTAGGAGAAAAAAAAAACTTCCTCACAAAACATCTCTTTCGTACATTAAAAGAACAGTAGGTTCAACAACAGGTAATACCAGAGATCAATGTCAGTATTTCAAGTCAAACATACTCAGTTTTCAACTTATTAATAATTCTCTCTAGCATAAAAATGTGGACATACTGGAGAGCAGTTTAAGATTAGAGTTGTTATTTATAAATTTTGAATAGTTTTCTAAAAATATAAAGTAGAAGATCACTTAAAATGCAGCCCATGCAGACATTCTTTATGAAGGGAGGCCAGGAGGAGTCAAGCAGTGTCTCTGGAAGAAACTACAGCTTGAGGAACAACCTTCTCTCTCTAAAGGCTACATTCGTGGAAATGTTCCGGACCAAACACTTAGTCAAACAGTGATCTCCAAATAGTCTCTCTATTATTTCAGGCTTAAATAATCCTGTTAAAGATCACAAAGCCTATGCAACAGAAAATACAAAAGTTACGCTAAGAACTAATGCATTACCGAGGTAAGTCTAGGGTCTTTATTCCTAACAAAATTTGATCAGTTTTTTTTTTTTCTATTTTAATAATTAGAAACAAGTAATTAATTTTTGGACACAGGAGTCATATTACAGTAATCAAAAATGGTAATTGCTTAAAATAATTTTCTTCACAGGAAAACAAAACCCAGATAGAGTTAAGAAACACCTCTCCAGCCTACTTACAATAGCTAGACCTGCTTCTTTGGCTTCAACATAATGGATCCTTACAGATTAGCGTAACTTGCTGAAAGACAACTTCAACTCTTAATTTTAAATTTTTTTCCAATATCCTCATGCAACATTCCTTATAGAAAACAAGAACTAAAGCACAGGTATAAAGCATCTAAGAAACTTTAACCACCTTCTTCTGAATCTTGCCAATCATGTGTAATATGCCTTTTCAGAGTACCTTTTAAGGAAATGAAAAAAAAAAAACAGGCAGTAGCGATGAAGACCATTAACACAACCACAAGTTAGCCTTACCCTCGAAGGATTAAGATCAAGACAGACCCCATGGGAAACAGCTCATTTTCATAAAATTGTAGAAAGTAAGAGAGAAATCAAGTTAAATGAGGTATATGCTCAAGTATTTAGGGGTGAAATACACAGATGTCCACAACTTACTTTGAAATTCATCAGAAAAAAATGGATTAACGGATTAGGGTACAGACAGACAGGTGATCAAGATTCACTCTTTCGTATGTTTGAAATTTGTCATAATAGAATTTTTTAAAGGGACGAGGAAATACGAAAGGGATCAACATTTTTAATCCTCTTAAAAGTGACCGACAAAAATAAAACTCTCTAAAAAAAAAAAAAAAGTCTACATCCTTTGAGGCCAGGGATAAAGACTCCAACCTTTAAATAATAAAAAAGGGAGAAAAAACTTACATCAGGTTGAAACAATAAGACTTTGCTAATTTTACTTTAGGAAGTTAAAATAGACAGCAAATACAAACACTGAACCAGTTTATTTTTAGAAAAAGAAAAAAAACTTCTATCATTCCCTTTTCCTTTAACTAACATCCTAAACAGACAAGCAGAAAATACTGTGAGATGCCTAAAAGGGGAAAAAAGGAAAAAAATTATATATAAGTATTAACATCTGAGCTAATCTGGGACAGAGTTACATTTTTATTTTTTAATTTAGGAAACGATAAAACCCAAAGATTCTGGAATATATACAAGTAAATATATAACCTTCTTTAGAAATAATTTTTAGTCCACTATACCCACCCTACAACTTCCCATTAAGCATCCAAAAAACCCTTGTTTCAATTGAATCCACCATTTATTGAGCAGCTCCTCTACAAGCCTACGGCATATGCTGCAGGGATCATCACTCACACATAGCATGCCTTTCTGATTGTTTTGCAATGCATCTTTGTCAAAGATCCACTAGCTTGAAGGATGCCTGGCTTTTCACCTCTAAAATCAAGAAAAGAGAGGAATATTAAGTTTGGGCATAGATTCTATAGAGGTAAAGAGATGTTCTCCAGTTACTAAAGCATAATGTTTTTTTTCAAAGTATCCTTTTAAATAATCTAAACAAATTGATAAAGTCACATTTTATTTAAAAATTATTGAAAAAGGGATCTATATTGTTATGCTTTGTGTAATTTGGCGGGAAAAGGAACACTCCTCATGGAAAATTTAAATGTACTTGAATTAAATCAATAGCATTAGACTTTTTTTCTAAATGGTCATGGCAAAATACTTAGTAATTTCAGTTGATATAAGTAACTGAAATGTACTACAACATTCAGGCAGAATGGTGGTATATTCCTTTTTTATAACTCTATTATACCAAGGAATTTGAAGATGCTGATGAAATAATCTATGTTCTTTATATTTTATGAGTCCACCAGAAAACTTTACTATTAAACATAGATACCAAGATTAACCCACATATAAAAACGTAATTTTTCAAGTCAATGAAACAAAATTATCTTTTTCAAGTCAATTAAACAAAATTATCTAAAGAGAGATGGAGCTAACATTCTACTAGATTTCTTCAATTTAACTTTTCAACAATGAGAAAACAGAGTACAATGGATAACATAGTAAACCTGGACAGAAAAATCTGTTCTACTGTTCTCTCTACAACAACCATACACATGTGTTTGAAGATTTGTCAGTTACCATAGGTGCCTGTTTCTTCATTTATTACTTATCTTTTGCTCTAAGAAAATGAGAGGTGAATTCAAAGTAAAAAACCTTATAAAGTAAGTAAAAACACATTCGGCCAGGCGCGGTGGCTCAAGCCTGTAATCCCAGCACTTTGGGAGGCCGAGGCGGGCAGATCACGAGGTCAGGAGATCGAGACCCTCCTGGCTAACACGGTGAAACCCCGTCTCTACTAAAAACACAAAAAACTAGCCGGGCGCGGTGGCGGGCGCCTGTAGTCCCAGCTACTCGGAGGCTGAGGCGGGAGAATGGCGGAACCCGGGAGGCGGAGCTTGCAGTGAGCTGAGATCCAGCCACTGCACTCCAGCCTGGGTGACACAGCGAGACTCCGTCTCAAAAAAAAAAAAAAAACACATTCATCTAAGTTTGAAAGAAACATCCTATAGTGCCTAGTTAATTTTTACTGATGAGTTTATAGGTAATTTTTGTTCTTTTTATTTTCCAAATTTTCTATAACTAATATAAATTCCTATTACAAATCAAAGGGAGGGACCTTTTAGAAAAGGTGTGGTGAGTTTGTAGCTGACTTAAGCTTTGAAACTTTGTGCAAATTTCTGATTACATCTTACCATAATTCATAGGTTTTGCTACTTTACAGTTTCTATATTTTCTTTCTAAAGCATATTCTAGAAAAAAGTAATTTTGTGGGTTTTCTTAATTCCAGTAGCAATTTAAATACTCTTTTAGGTCACTGATCCCTATGAGAAACTAGAAAAATTCTAGACTCTTCCCTGAGAGAAAGGACTCACATTTTACATATAGTTTCAGCAGAGGCCCAATCATAGATCCCTCTGGGTTAAAGTTTCTCAATAGATTTTACAACAGTGAAAACTGGCAATCCTGGTTTTGAACCTACCAAATATTTAAAAATTCTCAAAATTACCAATTGACTTAAAAAAAAAGAAAAACATGAAAACCCTCACCAATTTGGTCATGAATTCAATATGAATTAGTAAAAAGTAAATTATAGGCATGCATCAACTTTTTACAGCCTACATTTCTCCCAAGTCTTACACCGATACCCACCCCAATCTATCTTTGGTATAGTGGAATCTGGACTTATATTTCTCAAAATAAGAACAAGCACTCAGGATTATCACCGAGTGATGTGCCTTTCAGACAAGCACCGTGGTGGTTGAAATATTTACATCTTCATCCTCAAACAGGACTCTGTGCTTAAGAGTTTTATTGGATGTTACTCTTCATAAAAAAAAGAAAAGGAAAATGAAAAAACGTAAAAGTACAAAGAAGTACAGTTTTCAAACCTAATACAGTTGAGACAAAGACAAAAAAATTACGAGGCATGCCCAAAGCAGTAAGCCCTAAGCCCTCTGCCTCAGTCAGATACTCCCTAGACTTAAGCTGGTCATGGGAAACCGAACCAAACCATAATGACAATGAAAATACATCACCATCAAAGACTACTCTAGGTGATGGGTTGTGATTAGGGATTTTTTAAAACAATAGTTTAAAACTCTTCAGGGGAAAAATACTCTCCTATAACATGTAAGTTTTCCTCTCATTTTCAGAAGTGTGTTAAATATCAAACTAGTTAGTTGCTTCCAAAAACATGACATAAAAGCTTGAGGACTCCTATAAGTAATAAATTCTAATCACAAGTTAAAAATCATTTAACTCTTTAAAAAGAGAAAGAAAAAAGCATTTACAGTTTGACTTTAGTCACATAAATACACATACAAAATTAAGAAGCTAGAGGGAATAAAAGGGAATGTTTTAAAAACAGGGAGAGAATTAATTTATCTTTACAATTATGAGTAAATTTATCTTTATTCCTTTCTTATTTCAACTTTTCCACAACTAAGCATGCATTCATTTTATATTCAGAATAAAAATTTAAAAACCTAATTCAAATTTAAAAAAATTATTTAAACATTCAACTTGAATTTTTTTTTTTGCCTCTTAATTTCTTTGAAACATTACACACACAAGTTCCAAATTTACTATGTACTAACCCACACCATTTTTTTTAAAACTGTGCAGAAACTTAAAGAATGATAAAAAGATTTGACATATATGATTCTTCCCCCTTATCCCTAAGATTTTCATAAACAACTGCAGAAACTCCAACAACAAAAACATGTAAAACTTTCAGAAAGTTTGCAAGTTGCTCTCTGTTCCACTCAAGAGGGGAAAAAAAGGAAAAAAAAAAAACATAAAGAAAAAGCCCCAACAGAAGGCCCTCTACAGAATAGTGACTGAAAACTTTGTAGTGAGTAAAATACAAACTCTGAAAAACACAGTTTACAAATCTACCTAACACTGTAGAACAAAGTCATCGGCTTTTACAAGTTTTAAAGGTATGCAGATCAATATTTCACATATTATACATAATAAAATAAATGTTATATAGCCATGTGAAGGCAACTCAAGAAAACAGCTTCAGGTATATTAAATATACTGTAAACCATGGCATTGTTACAATGAAATCAGCGCTTCTGTGCACAAGGAAAGCCTCAAAAACATGAGACATATAGACAACTACACAATGTGTGCATAAAACAGGTATCCCCATCCCGATTGACTGATAGGAAAGAATAACTCCAACAGAAAAAAAAAGAGAGAAAATCAAATCTTCACCTGAGATTTTTACCTATACAGGTATGCTTTCTTGGTTATTTCCTACTATATGCTTTGACTATAAATTCTAATAGAAACTAGTTACTCTTTTCCTCTGAACAATTATTCTTGTCCAGTTTCCTGTGAAAGATAAAAAATGTGAAGTATTTGCTTTAGACTCTCTCGAAACTCACATGCCGAAGTGTTTTGGAACTTTTATGTCTAAATCTAAAGTATTCTTTCCAAAATTAAACACCTGAACAAAGTATCTTCTTCTATATTTAAGTCTGCTTCATGTAATTTCAAAGATACCTTTACCAAAAATCCTTTTAAGATAAAGGAAGTAAGGCAATAAAGTTTTTACAACTCACATGCATACGATTTACAATTGTAAGTAATGCCTAACATAAAGATTATCTGCCAGGCATCATATGTACTATTTCATTTCATTCTCACCAGTCAACATAAAGGACGGAGACTTGCTTTTTGTGCGTGCAGGACTTATTCAATAAAGTCACTGCACTGCATTAAAAATGACCATTAATTCTTTTTCACGCCTCCTCTCAACGGGTGGGTGTTATCTTCCCACCTTGTGAATCTGCGCTGGCTTTGTGAGTTCCTTTGACCAACGTAACGTGGCCTTGCAGCTTCCATTCTTGCTGCTCTGAGATGCCCACAGAAAGTAAGCTGGATAAAAGAGCACATGGAGGCAAAGGCTCAACCAATAGCACTAACCACCAGACTTGAAGGTGAGCCATTCTGGACAATACAGCTGACCCGGCCACCAACTGGCTGCAACCAAAGCAGTGAGTCCAGACAAGACAAGCAGAAGAACCACACAGGCGAGGCCAGCTTAATATGCACACCCACTGAATCATGTGCAAGCAAATGGTGGTTGTTTCAAGCCACTAAGTTCTGGAGCAATTTTACTAAGGAGCAATAAAATAACAGATATATCATCTTAGCAAGGATATATTTTGAGTTACAGAGTTGTGCTCTGGGTGATGTAGCAATTATTTATTAAAAAAAAATAGTTCTAGGTTTCATGTAGTAATCCTAAAAGTTAAACGTTTGACACACAGTGAAATCTATGGAATGAGGTAAAGAGGAACAGTTAGTTAATGATATAGGGTAGATATAATATTAAATGAACAGGTACAATCTGATTTCATTTTTGTCCAAAAGGATGGGAGCCGTATATAAACATGTAGATGAATACACACACACAACACACACACATACATACACAAAACACGTTACGCAAACCATTTCTGAAAAGATTTATGAGAAATTGGCAAAAAAAAAAAAAAAAAATGCTTCCAGAAAACAGAACTCAGGGGTCGGGTGCGGTGGCTCACGTCTGTAATCCTAGCACTTTAGGAGGCCGAGGCGGGTGCACCGCCTGAGCTCAGGAATTCAAGACCAGCGTGGGCAACACGGTGAAACCCCCGTCTCTACTCAAATACTAAAAAAATTAGCCGGGCATGGTGGTGTGCGCCTATAATCTCAGCTACTTGGGAGGCTGAGGCAGGAGAACAGCTTGAACCTGGGAGGCAGAGGTTGCAGTGAGTCAAAACTATGCCATTGCACTCCAGCCTAGATGACAGAGTGAGACTCCATCTCAAAAAAAAAAAAAAGAAAACAGAACTGAGATTTAGGGAGGAACCTATACATCATTTACATCCTTTCATACCTCCTAAATTTTGAAACATGTAAATGTATTGCCTAATTAAAAATTTTTTATTTAAGTCCTAAAAAGTTAATATATACTCTTTCTCGACTCTTAAAGACATATACTGAAATATTTCCAGATAGAATATGACTTAGATTCATTTCAAAATTGGAGGTGGGATAGTCAAAATGGTTTTTATTAAAATGTCAAAAAAATAACAGATGTTGGCAGGAATGCAGAGAAAAGGGAATGCTTTTACATTGTTGGTGGGAATGTCCAGCCACTGTAGACAGCAGTTTGCAGATTTCTCAAAGAACTAAACTGAACAACCATTCAACCCAGCAATCCCATTACAGAATATAGACCACCTAAAAAAAAACCATTCTGCCAAAAAGATACATGCACCTGTATGTTCACTACCGCACTGTTCACAATAGCAAAGACATGGAAGTCCCCATCAACAGTGAGCTGGATAATAAAAACGTGATACATATATACTATGGACTACTACGTACCCATAAAAAAGAAGAAATATTTGCAGTAACATGGATGCAGCAGGAGGCCACTATCCTAAGCGAACTAATGCAGAAACAGAAAACCAAATACTGTATATTCTCACTTATAAGTGGGAGCTAACCACTGGGGACAGATGGACATAAAGATGGGAACAATAAACACTGGGGAATACAACAGCGGTGAGGAAGGGCAGGGGCAAGGGCTGAATAACTGCCTACTGGGTACCATGCTCACTATCTGGGTCATGGGTTCAATTGTACCTCAAACCTCAGCATCATGCAATGCACCTTTGCAACAAACCTCTACACGTACCTCCCAAATCTAAAATATAAGTTTAAAAAAAAATTGGAGGTAGGAGTAGATGGCAAGATAAGATGCTGCAATGAAACAGTTTAGAGAGAATCATGAGTTGATGATTATCAAAGCCGACTGATGAGTACATGAGGATTCACTATACTACCTATCATCTCTTATTTGAAATTCTTCCTAACAAAAAGTGATTTAAAAATATTAATGTAAAGCTATAACAATAAATCACAGAAACCCAACTCTCCATCATGACAAAAAATAGAATGAACACTAAATATTCACGAATATTTACAAAGCACTGGCTTTTTTTTTTTTATTTGTCTGACAATTAAAATTTTCAAAAGAGGTATATGAGTTCCTTTTAATACTTACTGAGTGCCGGGCAGGGTGTTCTATAGACATGATCTCATTTGATCTTCACTACAACCCTGTGAGTTAAGTAGTATCATCATCACTTTACAAGAAAAAACTGAGACTCTTAGCATAACTGTTCAAGGTCAAAACGCTAGCAAATGACAGGATTCAAATATAGGTCTGTGACTCCAAATGCCATGCTCTTTAAGGAAGAATTAAAAAGAAAATTACAAATAATCCACAAACAAAATAATCAGCCACTAGTGGACCAAACACTGGGAAGTATCCTCACACTTTAATAAGATGACAGTGTGTGGATTTCAAAATACCTTATTTCCTGAGTTAGGTAAAAGGGATTAGAAAGAAAAAAAGTTTGACTAAAAAACATTTTTTAAATCCTCACTAAACTGAAAACCATTATTATTAGCTCTAAAATAATGTTGTACAAATTCTCATCCATTAGGCTTGAATCTTTCCTTATTATCTGTTATTAATTAAACAAATATAAATGTCTTAGTTCATCAAAGTTCTAGGATTTAGTTAATTTTCTCAAAGATTTTTTGGGGTAGATCCTGTGGTCCCAGATCATTTTCACTCCTATCTTTCTAGAAATATTTTTACTCCCTGTCCTACATTTTTTTTAAACAAAAACCAATTTAGATTATTTCTGAACCTAGAATACACATACTTGTTCCTTAAAGAATCCTTTAAAAAGTATACAAACAAGCATAAACATCACTAGCATAAGAATGCATTTTTCAAACCATATATTTTGTTCTTCTTTATTATATTGGTATGTACCCATAAAGAATAGGAGCTTAACAGAAATTATATTTTAGATAGGCTAATACCAAGGGTTAAATAAGAATTAAAGCAACATGCTTTTAAAAGTAGTGTGTGAAACACCCTAAGAATGGCTCCAGCCTCTGAACTCCTATACTTGCCTCATATCTCCACAAACAGCACAAAATTATTGTGATTTCCCTGTTTAATGTCCGATTATGAATTTTTCTATGGCAGGGTCTTGCAATTCCAAACAGCAGCACAATACTGGCAAATGGTAGAAACTCAACCATTGTTTAAGGAATTAAGAGAACGCAAAAATGTCACAAGAATTCCACGACTCTCCCAAACAGCAATTTCCTGGCTTTCAGGGAAACAGAGACACTCTGGTTTCTGTTTTTTAATATAATGAATTGATGAATTTACTGGCCATTCAGATTTGAGCAATATACCATATATAGATCCTATTAAAAGCGAACAGAAAAGTCTGTTTCCTGAACCAAACCAGAAATGATTCAGAGGAAAATGCAAATTTTAACTGGAAAAAATAATTTTAATTTTTTAATTTATAAAGTACTATATTACTTCAAGATACGTGTAGGCAAATATGCTAAGCTTCTACAGTTTAGAGGGTTTTAAAAAACTGAAAAGTGAAATTGAGGGTCACATGAACCTGCCATGAAGTAAATGTCACATTTCTGTCACTGCTCACTAGACTTGTATACTACTAGAGTATTTGTAAACTAAAATGTTATATAGAAAATAAACCACATTTCTTCATTTACTCAAACATTTATCAAGTGCCCATTTTATGCCAAACACAGCAGGAGGGGCTGTGAATAAAAGGATGAAAACGTGCCCTTACCCTTAAAGAACTCTCTAATAAGAATCTTATAAAACAAACCAGAAGCAAGTTACCATTTACCCATTTATGTAAACTAGTGTCTATTCCCAGTGAATACCTTTCCAATTTCCTGAACTTCTTGCCAAAACCAATAGATAGAAGTCCACGTTAATAAAACTTCCCCTGGAAATTATTTGTAAAATGGGCCACTCTGACTAAATGTGCAGGTGAAAAAATTCTTTAGCCAAGGACTTGTATTTCAAGTTTTAACCTGAACTGAATGTATAATGAAAGGCAAATGGTCCATTATGGAAATGCTGACAGACTCACACCACCAGTGGAAGCAACTACAACGATGCATTTATTGAAAATTAATGAAGTCCTGAATTTTTATTTATAAAGTGGATATTATTAGTTTTAGATTATTTTCTTCAAGCCAATAGTCAAAATTTAATAAGATGATGTGTACAGATTGCACCAATTTTCACTCTTATCCACTGCCTGCAGCCTATGTGCATTTAAACCAAAAAACATTTGATATACACTAACTATAAATTATTTCCTTGGAGATCTCTCAGGCATGAAGAAAAGGCCTCTTAAAATAAATTTAAAATATTATATGCTTGATGGTGTATAACCGAAGGTTTAATCTCACCACTAAAGGGGCAGTTACCATGATTTTTGCAATAACCCTGCAGACAATAATCAAGACAGCTCCTGTTGTTCTCTCAGTAAAATCTTTGTAAGCACAGCATGGATATATTGTAATTTGGTATCTGTAAGATCAACAGCTATACCTCATGACAACTCATAAGATTTTATTCACCATTAAATTGAGCATTTTCCTCAGAAGCCAAAGGAAAGTGTGTTATTTACCAAACATGGTCCTATTAACTATAGATTAGCACATTAAAATAGATATGCTTTCTCTCCAAAAAAAAAAAAAAAAAAAAGTACAATGAAACAAGCTCTGAAAAGTAGAAAATTCGATTTTTTTTTCAAACTTTGGGAAAACATTTCTGTGCCCTATTTCCATCATTATTTTAAAGTAACTGATTCCCATTATTTTTCTACTAAAATACAAGAAATATCCCCAAAATAGAGCTCTTTATGTCACATTCAAAAATGTCTCAGCCTCCAATTCATAATGATATTAATATTATTCTAACTTTAAAAAAAAAAGACACTTAGAATAAATACAAGCGGTAACACAACATCAGGAAATCAGAAATATGTAATTCAGAAAAGGGTGAAAGACAATATGAATTAGTATCAAAGGCATTCAAAATGGAGATTACTAGAAGAATTAAATTACTAGTCATACATACACACACACACAAACAGTAAACACATTATTTAAACACAAGTAGGTTACCCCATCAGTATTTCAGAAGTGTAATAAAACCATCTTTCACTCACCAATGCTGGATTCTCTCTTGGCAGTTAGTGACCACCTGTCATGAAAACAGATAACTACTCATGAAAAAACAGAGCTATGCACAGAGCTACAAAAATCAGTGTATCTGAAAACTAGAACAGTGGCTTTACAGATTTAATAGCATCTCAGTATACATTTTTATTTGTCAAATGCACAGAGATGTGAATGTTAGTTTTCAAGCAGCACACTTTATCATAACCCTCTAATGCAGGCTGATAACTGCAGAACAAATTACAGCTTTCTGATTCATACTGTGGTACAAAACCCGCTTCATAACTATTAGGTGACATATGATATAAGATAACTAGTATTTTGTACAATCTACAGACCTGTTTTCAATATTACATATTTTGTAGAATACGTAAATGTTATAAATAACAAGAAACCAATGTAACATCCACGTTTCGTCAGTTAAAAAAAAAAAAAATGACAGTAGTGAAAATATTTTATTTTGTCAGTATATCTCCAAACATTTTCACCTGTAATTTTTATTCTGACGCATTAAAAAATGAATTCAGTGATATTTTTCTACTACATTTTCCAGAAGAAATACTTGGGATAAGGAGATGCTCTGAACAGCTCATTTGTTCCCCAGTGAATTATGATAAAGATTGTAAGCACTTCACAGCCAGTTTAAACTATGTTTATAATACTAAAACAATGAATTTAAGTACAAAAGTTATTTGTTTTCCTTGGAGATATGTCAGTAGATTCTCAAAATGCTCAGAAAGTAAGACTAGTCAATAAAGAAAAATGAATTTTAAGAAAACACTTTTTGAACGGTAATTTAAGAATTAACACTGTTTTCAAGGATTGCTAATTATCTACTTTTAAATTACCTATTAATAAAAATTTTAAACAGCAGTCTAGAGTACCATATACCACTTTAGAGACAGAGAAGGTAGAGGATGAAAGCCAAAATGCTTAAGACTAGGCCATGACAAAAAGAGAGCAGCATTATCTGGTTTGCAAAATGCTGCTCTAGTTCACTGCTCTAAATACCAATATTATCTCTTGTATATGCTCAATGTTTCACCAACCCCTCCCAGAAAAAAAAAAAAAAAAAAAAAAAAAAAAAGATTTTTTTTTAGACCTGTCACTAAATTCCTCTGTTATAACATTTAATTCCTGAAATAAATGTCCTCTTTCGGGACATTTTAAATACTAAGACAGCAATCCTGTACCAAAATACATGCTATAATCAGAAACCCAACCATACTACACATTAACTCATCATCCATTTTAGAATGAAGATCTCTCAGTAAGTATCAATCACATAGCAACACTTAATAACAGTGGCAATATATAATAGAGTACTGACTTTACATCTGGAAGAGCCAAACTAAAACTACATCAATCCATTTCACTGTTTCTGATTTGGCAGTAATTACAAAATAGACAAATAGAATTAAATGTAAATTGAAAAAGGAAAAAAATGCTCATGAAATCCTTTTCATAAAGTTCCTATTTAACAACCCCTTTAAAAGATGAGACCCAAAAACAGTCAGGATGTTTTCCAATCCCAATGCATGTGTTTCCAAGCATGAAGAGAGCCAAAAGCACAGAAAGCAAAGCCCTGCAAACCATAAGAGCAGAATGTTCATTAACCTCTACATGATAATCCTTTCGTAGCTGCATATTAACTAGTTACACATTCATAATCATTTACATTATTTAAAGGACCTTCGAGGAAATCTTCTAAGCTATATCCATTAGTGACGGTGTTAAAGGTTATAGAAGATAGTCTACCTAATGTTTCCAGGAAGCCTTTTTAATTAGTAAATATGTAAATTTGGCACATATGCTTTTTATGTTTAAGAAACAAGTCACTGGTAGAAAGGCATGTGTTCTTGCCATCACTCCCCATAGTCTACTCTCCACTTTGTTCCGGCCATACTTGCCCTGTTCCTTTTACTTCCCTTAAACAGTCTCCCTAGGAAGATAGACCAACACCAAAATTCATTTCACAACGTACAAGAGAAATTTTAACTACCAAAATGCTGCCTTACATTTTAAAGTCTTTATTAGTTACATATAGTGTTTAGAATATCAGACTTCAAATAAACACTATCCAAATGTAAACTAAAGAAGTGACATGTTGGAAATCAGAAACAAGGGGAAAGATGAAAGAGGTAGATATAAAAATATATAGACTAGCCTTCTGATGGCATGTTTAGGTTATCTTTGCTTATATAAAAGATTTATAGTCCACCTACTTGCAAAAAAGATTTTAGCCCAAGCAGTTTTATTATATTTAGAGGGATTTTTTTTTTCAGTTGTCTTCTATTTTACAGCAAGTTATTCAAAAGAAAAAATTAGTAAATTTTGGCCGGGCGCGGTGGCTCATGCCTGTAATCCCAGCACTTTGGAAGGCCAAGGTGGGTGGATCACGAGGTCAGGAGATTGAGACCATCCTGGCTAACACAATGAAACCGCATCTCTACTAAAAATACTAAAAAAATGGCCAAGCGTGGTGGCAGGCCCCTGTAGTCTTAGCTACTCAGGAGGCTGAGGCAGGAGAACGGCGTGAACCCAGGAGGCAGAGCTTGCAGCGAGCCGAGATCGCACCACTGCACTCCAGCCTGGGCGACAGAACGAGATTCCATCTCAAAAAAAAGAAAGAAAAAAAATTAGTAAATTTCTACAACTCAGAAATTTCAGAAGGTGTTATAAAAACAAATATTTTCCCTTAAGTTAAATTATTCGAAATAATCTTATTTCTCCTGAAAGGGGACTCAGATTACTTTACGTATTAAATTTTAAAAGTAACCATAAGGCAGTGAGCCTTGTTCTACAAGCAACACTTGAAAACCACAGCAAAAGAAATAAAAACGTTTCATTACTTTGTTATCCTCCACAAAAGTATGACCACAATGGAGGAACAATACTAGTTTTTTTTATTTTTTAAACCTGCCAAAACATGCAAATAGCGCCCCAAAGAAAAAAATCTTATTATATTATTTTTATTTTTCTTAAAAATAGTTACTAGGCTTCAACTTTAAAATAACTGAACCAGTAAATTCTTTAATATAATGACCTCATTTACACTCAAGAATTTATAATAAAGTATGTACCACATAGAAGTGCAGAAGTCCACAGCAAAGAAGAAGAACTATGAGCTGATTTATCACTATTTAGGAGTCTATACCAACAACCCAATGGCTACAAAGTCATATGGTATTCATTCTTTGCAACGCAAAACTGTCTTTAACCTATGAGCAATAACAACAGGTCTATATTCCAACACTGCATGTTACAAAACAAACTGCAAAGATTTCGATGAAGGCAGCTTAAATCTTTATTTGGAGAGGAAACCTCTGTATTCAGAGATGAAGTAACTTACTTAATATTACACAACTGTCCAGTAACTGGTAAGAGATGAGATCAGTTTTAAAACCAAGTCTTTCTAACATGGATTCTATCTAATCCTAAAGCGCATAGTCCCTATACTGGCCTGCTTCCAACCATCATGCGACTTACTAGATAACAGCAGAAAAACACTGGTTACAGCTGCAGTCTTAAAACACTGACTGCTATTGCTGTTTCTCCTCCACTAGTTAGTTCCTCAGTCCCACACTCACGAATAAGACCTTGCCAATCATGTCAGTGAAAGCAAATTCTGTAAGCTTAAGTTCACCAATTTACTAACATTATAATCCTTATTTCTTCCAATGCCTCCTACAGCTCCTGACCCTTTCTGATGAAACAAGTAAATATAAACACCACATTTCCCAAGCATCATTTAATAGTATATCTGCGTATGTTTAGGTGAAGGTGGAAGGGTAATGTGCTAGCCCCACAATTACTATCACACCTCATCGTATTTTTAAGACACTTATACATTAATAGGGTTAGACACCCAGAAGGACAATGATGGACAGCCCACCCAACAATATTTTTCTGTTCATTAGTGTCCAGCTAACATACACATACATTTTGTTACCAAGGGTTAAAATAAAACATTTGATAACTTTTAAGGTCCACAAATTATATGGAAGACAGGAATAATAATTTCTTAGCTGTTGTTCCCCAGAAGCTGCTTTTTAAAAATTATTTTATAAAGGAGAACAGTAACATGCAGTAAGATCTCCAGCACTTAAAATTTTTATTTGTGCTATTTATATTGGTGACAGACCACAAGAGGGCATAAACCTATGAGTTTCTAAGGCAAGTTAAATACAACGCCACATTAAAACTAGACTGGAACAGAAAGCCTAAAAGGTCAAGAGTACTTCTTCATCTTTGATACTTTTCTCAAAAATGCTGCACCTCTAAAACTTTTCTCACAATACCGCAATTTTAAATTCTTCCTGTATGGGTTAATGCATAATATAACAGTTTGAGAATTCTGCTAATCAGAGCTGTCTAAATTTATATAGTTTGCTTCTCTTGCTAGACTGTGACTTCAAGACAGATCTTACTATTTTGGTTTTAAAGCTGCTGAGTCAAAAAGAAAATAGTATCAGCAGGAGCTGAAGCCATTAGATACTGGACACACATGTTAGTGACAGTTATTTAAAAGCTGAAAATAATTTCTTAAAAGATAGATTTGTCAAGTAGATATATAAACATCATTACGAAAGTATACAAAAAGTGTACTTTCAACAAAACTTACAAAAATTACAAATATTTTAAGTAAACCCCTTTGCAAAGAAGGGAGGAAGTGACTACAGGTTCCTAACAGAAAAAAAGCAATAAGCACTGGGATAAACCGCAATAAATTGAGTATTACTGTATAAAAACCACCATAGGCCGGGCAGAGTGGCTCATGCCTGTAATCCCAGCACTATGAGGCCAAGGCCGTTAGATCACATGATGCCAGGTGTTCAGACCAGCCTGGCCAACATGGTGAAACCCTTTCTCTACTAAAAATACAAAAATTAGCCAGGGCGTGGTGGTGCATGCTTGTAATCCCAGCTACTCAGGTAGCTTGAATTGCCTGAACCAGGGAGGTGGAGGCTGCAGTGAGCCAAGATCGCACCACTGCACTCCAGCCTGGGAGACAGAGGGAGACCCTGTCCCAAAAAATAAATAAATAAATAAACCACCATAAAAGTAAGCCATTTCAATTTTAAACAAATTATGTTCTAAATATGCTGAAAAGCAAAACTGCTAATGAAAGGTAAGTCCAATTATATGGAACCACTTCTGAAAACACATGTTCTTATTTAAACTTTTTTTTTTTTTTTTGAGACGGAGTCTCGCTCTGTCACCCAGGCTGGAGTGCAGTGGCGCGATCTCAGCTCACTGCAAGCTCCGCCTACCGGGTTCACGCCATTCTCCTGCCTCAGCCTCCCGAGTAGCTGAGACTACAGGTGCCCGCCACCAGGCCCAGCTAATTTTTTTGTGTGTTTTTAGTAGAGACAGAGTTTCACGTGTTAGCCAGGATGGTCTCGATCTCCTGACCTTGTGATCTGCCCACCTCAGCCTCCCAAAGTGCTGGGATTACAAGCGTGAGAAACCATACCCGGCCCTTATTTAAAATTTTAGCTAACATGGAATCAAAAGTCTGCTTAATCCTTTCCTCACGTTTTAGCCAGATTCCTCCTACACAGGCTTCTAAGGCATTTTTTTCCTGTATTCCAATCTAGTCTCGTTTTACACAAATATCGGACTATGCCTAACGTGCTCTGGCACTGTACATCTCACTCCCTTGTTGGCTTTACCTACAAACTAGGCTCTTTTTTACTTTCAATAATCCTTACTCACTAATCTTAAGTATTCTATTACCGTTTTCTCCTATTGGAAATATTTTAAGAGTGGTGACATATACATTCAGTAATATTTCTAAGAATGAAGACGTTTACATGTTTGGAGGGTCTTTGGGGTTACTTGAACTAGAGATCCAGGAACTCTAACTGTTCTGAAAGCTCCATGAGGTAGGGACCGTTCTCCTTGATCCACCAGCACTCACCCGCCATAAACAAGTAACCAAGCCACAAGTCCTCTTAAAGAAGCACAGGTCTACTATCAGCCAAAAACTGCAGGAGACGTTTTTCTGTTTAGAACCTTATATATTTTAGTCAAGTCATACACTATATATATATATCTCACAGATATCATATGCCCCTGTAGTAAACATAACATTTGCAATGAAACATATGAATATTCAAAACGTAATAAATGTCTCACCCATATCAGTTCCAGTTTTGTCAAAAATGAATATGCCATAAACTTAAGAATAATTGTGTTTTCAGTGCTTTTCAGGCTTCTGAATTGCAGATAAGAAATTGTGACCTACATTTCTGAATCTGAAATACTGTCTGAATTTCACCTTGCATGCCCACTGTTTTACCAGAGATATCAATCATTTCTTCTTCATTCACACACCTTCCTCGTAGAAACCCTGCCCTTCTCCCATAAAGAAAAGAATCCCATTTCTCCATCTGTAGCCACAATGAAGGGAGAGGATAGATACCTGCTGCTAACTAGATCAACCTCATTTACTTTGGACATCAGAGCCTGAGGTAATTACAGATTCTGGTTCTAAAAGGAAGACAACAGTAGGATCTGCACAAGCTAACCAACCATCTAAAGCAGCCGGTATGGGAAACAACAATACATACAAGAAAACAAAACACATAGACCCAAAAAACTCCTACCTTTGACTCTCTCCTGACTTCTTACAGTGAATTATTTCATAATTTCCTAACCATTTGTATGATATGCAACTAAGAAAACTTTAGAGTAGTAAACTTGCCACACAGATTAGGAGGAGAATGTGCCTTTGAAGGGCTCAAAGAAAACAAACAGCCCACCGAAGAGTAAATACAAATAGTTTAAAAAAAAAAAAAAACCGGAAAATACCCTCCCAGGTAACAAAAAAGTCAAATTAAAGCAATCTTATTCAGCATTAATTAAAGAAGTACATTTTTATTTTAAAAAAAAACACCGCTGGCTGGGCGTGGTGGCTCACACCTGTAATCTCAGCACTTTGGGAGGCCGAGGCAGGTGGATCACCAGAGATCAGGAGTTCGAGACCAGCTTGGCCAAGATGGTGAAGCCCTGTCTCTACTAAAAATACAAAAAATTAGCCAGGCGTGGTGGCAGGCGCCTGTAATCCCAGCTACTTGGGAGGCTGAGGCAGGAAAATCGAACCTGGGAGGCAGAGGTTGCAGTGAGCCAAGGTCACACCATTGCACTCCATCCTGGGCAACAACAGCGAAACTCTGTCTCAAAAAAAAAAAAAAAAAAAAAAAAAAAACAAAAGAAACCACCACTGTCAGTGAGACTGTAGTAAAAATCACACATCACACTAAATCACTGCAAGTAGCTATGTAAATTCAAAACTCAGTCTAGACTTCTATAATACCTCCAAGTAGGACAAAAAAAGCTTGTAACTCTCAGAAATTAGAAGAGACAGATAAATACAAAAATTATCTCTTTAAAGGCACCCAAGAGCTGCCAAAGCAGTGAGGACAAGAGGGACTAAGGATTCAGAAAGGGGAGAACTGTGGAGAAGTGAGCTGATCATCTGAAGCCACTTTTTTTCTCAGACAAGAAGAGGCATAGGCAAGAGGTTAAGAATTATGTTGGGCCCGGAGGAGACAGCCATGGCTAGCAGACAGAAACAAGCAGAACCTTGTGCAGTCTGACAAGGCTATACGGTAGCAAAATGAGAGCGCAGGAGAGGTCTTAAGCATACAACTGGTTTCCCTCCCATGATATCTGTCAAATGCTGAGCTGTGAAGGCCAAAAAGATAAACCAAAACTCTGAAAAGCAGAGCTCACGATCAAACAAAAATTAGAGTTCAGAAGCCTCCAAGGAAATATGGCGTAGTGAGCAAAATCAAGCTTCCAGATGAAAGCCTGAAGAAACCAGAAGCAGCAGATGCCTTACTAAAACAACAACCTGGCCTTCACTCCACCCAGTACTTGCCTGGAGTAAGGTGACCAGCTCTCACTGCATCTGCCTCACTGGAAGAAAGGATGAGTCTTTTCCAGAGGAAGTTATCACCTTCAGGAATACCTACAATCTTTAAAGACACAATCCCAGGATTTAGTCAAAAATAACTACGATGCCAAGAAATAGGATCATATGACCAAAAGTCAAAAGAAAAAATAAAATAGAACCAAATACACATGCAATCTAGATACTGGTGTTAGCAAACAATGATTAATACATTCAAGGAAATAGAGGAAAAGATAAAAGGAATATATTTTAAAAATAGCAATTTTCACTACAGAACTGAAATCTACATGAAGAAACAAATGAAAATTCTACAACTGAAGAACCAAAAATTAAAATAAATGGCATTAAAAGATTAAACAGCAGAAATCAGTATTTTTCAACTTGATAGGTCAAAAGAAAACATCCAAATAAAAGCCCAGAGATTCAAAAATAAAATATGGAAAATACAGAAAAGACCAATAAGAGACATGTGAAACAAAGTGTAAATGCAAGATCCAGAAAGGGAAGAGAGAATGTAGCAGAAGCAATATTGAAAAGATCTTGAATCCTCGATTTTCTAAAACCGATATCAAAGTATCAGCCAACAGACTGAAGAAACTCCAAGAATCCCAAGCAAGAGAAGCACAAAGAAAATTTCAAGGCACAACACAGTTACAGTGATGAAAACCAAAGAAAAAGGGAAAACTTTATGTGCAGCTGGGGCGAGGAGGAGGCGGCACAGGGGAGATTCACAGCCTTCAAAGGAGTGACAAGACTTATCAAGTAGAGCTAACTTCAACATCAATGACAGAAAGTGAACAATAATAGAATATCTTGAAATGCTGGAAAAAGTAACTGAAAACCTATGGTGATATACACAGCAAACAGATCCTCCAACATGAAGGAAAAAATAACATTTCAACAGAAACAGAATTCTGCACCAGCAGACTTTCATTAAAAGAAATACTAAAGGTTTATTAAAGTAGACATGTAGTTAATTAAATGTCTTATCTAAAAAAATTATTAAACAACTAGATATTGTTATTAAATGTGATCGGTTAAAAAAAAAAGAAGCAACAACAACAAAAAGGACTCTTCAGAATAATATAAATGCAGAAAGAATTAAAGAGTAAAAGCACAGGATAAAAAAAAAAGATAGGTAAAGATAAATCAATATTGACCACACGAAACAATTAAATACTGTGTTGTGGTGTTTAAAACAAGAAGAATTAAAATGCATGGGAGCAATCATGCAAGAGGTGGGCTGGATAAATGAATGCATGCTACGATCTCTAGAGACACCAGAGACTTGCTTAGTGAAAAGGAATTGTAAAAAAAAAAATAATAATACTATAAATACATATTATATTTAGTACTAAAGCATATTGAAAGTATAGTATAAAAGTAGTAAAAAATAATGTATCACAAACAAGTTAATAGGAGGAAATAATAATAATAAATGTTTGATCCAAAGGAAGGGGAAAAAAAAAAAGCAGAGAAAAAAGAGCATAAAAGTAGGTCGATTAGAACTACAATGGGATACCATCTGACACTCCAGTCATGAGGATGGCCCTTACAGAAAACAAAAACAGCAAATGCCAAAAGTTGCCCAGTATGTGGACTGGAACCCTTGTCTGGGAATGTGAAATGATACAGTCACCTGGGAAAGCAGTGTGGCAGTTCCTTAAAAAGTAAACATAGAATTACCATATGATCCAGAAATTCCACCTCTGAGCATACCCAAAAGAATCGAAAGCAGCCAGGTGCAGTGGCTCATGCCTGTAATCCCAGCACTTTGGGAGGCCGAGGTGGTTGGATCACCTGAGGTCAGGAGTTCAAGACCAGCCTGATCAATATGGTGAAACCCCGTCTCTACCAAACACAAAAATTTAGCTGGGGGTGGTGGTGCATGCCTGTAATCTCAGCTACTTGGCAGGCTGAGGCAGGAGACTCACTTGAACCTGAGAGACAGAGGCTGCAGTGAGCCAAGATTGTGCCACTGCACTCCAGCCTGGGCAATAAGAGTGAAACTCCATCTCAAAAAAAAAAAAAAAAAAAAAAGAAAGCAGATACTTAAACAAAACATCCATGTTCACAGCAGCATTACTCAACATCACCAAAAGGCAGAGGCAACCCAAGTATCCATGGATGCTAAAATAAACAAAAATGTATAATACACTGTATAATACATTCTATAATACTACAGAATTTTATTCAGCCTTAAAAAGGAAGAAATTCTGGTATGTGCTACAACATGGACGAAACTTGAGACATTACGGTAAGTAAAATAACCCAGTCACAAAAGCACAAATACTGTATGATTCCACGTAAAGGTACCTAGAGTAGGCCAGGCACAGTGGCTCATGCCTGTAATCCCAGCACTTTGGGAGGCCGAGGCGGGAGGCTCACAAGGTCAGGAGATCGAGATCAGCCAGACCAACGTGGTGAAACCCTGTCTCTACTAAAAAATACAACAAAAATTAGCCGGGCATGGTGTCGGGCGCCTGTAGTCCCAGCTACTCAGGAGGCTGAGGCAGGAGAAAGGCATGAACCCGGGAGGCAGAGCTTATACTGAGCCAAGAGCACACCACTGCACTCCAGCCTGAGCGACAGAGTGAGACTCTGTCTCAAAAAAAAAGGTACCTAGAGTAATCAAATTCACAGAGACAAAAAGTATAATACAATGGTGGTGGCCAGATCGGGAAGGGGAAGAATTGAGTTATTGTTTAAGGGACAGAGTTTCAGTTTTGCAAGATTAAAAAAAAAAAAGGCCTGGAGATGGATGGTAATTATGGTTGATCAACAACGTGAATATACCCAATGCCACTGAACTGTACACTTAAAAATGATTAAAATGAGCAGCACTCTGAGAGGCCAAGGCAGGAAGACCGCATGAGGCCAGGAGTTCAAGACCACCCTGGGCAACATAGTGAGTCCCTGTCTCTACAAAAAGAAAAATTTTTTAATTAGCCAGCCACGATGGCACGCACCTGTAGTCCCAGCTACTCAGGAGACTGAGGCAGGAGGATCACTTGAGCTCAGGAGTTCAAGGTTGCAGTGACCTACGACCATGCCACTGCGCTCCAGCCTGGGTGACAAAGCAAGATGCAGTCTCTTAAAATAAAATTATTAAAATGGTAAATTTTGTTATATTTTACTACAATTTTTTTAGATAAAAAATAAATACAATGTAAGTCTAATAGAAAGGTGATAAAATTAAATATATCAGGAATCCTACTACATATGATGGCTTAAAATACTCTAAATAAAAGGAAAAGATATCCAGACTGAATATTAAAACCACAACAATATGCTGTTTATGAGACACACTTTGAACCCAAAAGACTGAAGTTAAAAGATTTTTTATTTTAAAGATAGACAAAACAAATTTAGTTGGTGTGACCATACTATTATCCAACAAAGGAGACGTGAAGGCAAGTAGCATTACTAGGAGATAAAAATATCTCAGAATGGTGAAAAGGTCAACTGACCAGGAAGTTATTACAATTATAAGTATACAATGAATAAAACAGCTATAAAATATATAAAGCAAAGGTTAAAAAAAAAGAGAAAAATAAATCTACAATCCTAGTGAATATTAATACATATCTCAATAACTGATAGACTTAGCAGACAAAAAAATTAACAAGGACATAAAATACTGGAACATATTCAAGCAGCCTGAGCTAACAGATATATACTGAACCCAAAAACTGCAGGATTAACATTTTTTTCCAAGTAAATTATGAAAAATTTACCAAGAAAAAAAAAATTAGGTCAAAAGGCAAGACTTAAATTTCAATTATGCAGAATGTGTACCCTGACTCCACTAGAGAAACAGAAAAATAAGTAGAAAATAATGTTTGAAAAGGAACGTATTTCCAATCTATGGGTCGATGAGCAAATCACAATAGAAATTAGAAAATATTTTTAAATGCCTGCTAAGGAAAATGACATACAAAATGTGTGGAGTACCTAAGGCAATGATTAGAGAAAAATTTAAAGCTCAAAATGTGTATTTTATAATAAAGAAAGGTTAATATTAATAACCTCAACCATCATCTCAAAGGGCTAGAAAAATTACAGCCAAAGAAAAATCTTAAACAGAAAAAAAAAGAGAAGAAATCAATAAAGTAGAAAGCAGACTTAGAAAAGAGGAAAAAAGGGCCGGGTGCAGTGGCTCACGTCTGTAATCCCAGCACTTTGGGAGGCCGAGACGGGTGGATCACGAGGTCAGGAGATCGAGACCATCCTGGCTAACACGGTGAAACCCCGTCTCTACTAAAAATACAAAAAATTAGCCAGGTGTGGTGGCGGGCGCCTGTAGTCCCAGCTACTCGGGAGGCTGAGGCAGGAGAATAGCGTGAACCCGGGAGGCGGAGCTTGCAGTGAGCCAAGATCGCGCCGCTGCACTCCAGCCTGGGCAACAGAGCCAGACTCCATCTCAAAAAAAAAAGAAAAGAAAAGAGGGAAATAAGAAGAAAAATCAAGGGAGGAAAAAACCCACAAATTAAAAATTACAGTAATTAAAAAGAGGACATTACCACCAAATCTGATAATAAAAAGATAACAGGAAATGGTAACTCAGAGGGACAATAAGCTTAAAAACTTAGAAAGGACAATTCCTTGAAAATCACTTTTTCTTTTTTTTTGAGACGGAGTCTGGCTCTATCTCCCAGGCTGGAGTGCAGTGGCCGGATCTCAGCTCACTGCAAGCTCCGCCTCCCGGGTTCACGCCATTCTCCTGCCTCAGCCTCCCGAGTAGCTGGGACTACAGGCGACTGCCATCTCGCCCGGCTAATTTTTTTGTTTTTTTTTTTTTTTTTTTTTAGTAGAGACGGGGTTTCACCGTGTTAGCCAGGATGGTCTCGATCTCCTGACCTCGTGATCCGCCCGTCTCAGCCTCCCAAAGTGCTGGGATTACAGGCTTGAGCCACCGCGCCTGGCTGAAAATCACTTTTTCTAAAACGATCCAACTAGAAACAGAAAATCTGCATAGTCTTTGAACCTTCAAAGAAATTGAGGTAGTATATTAAAATCTCCATACAAAATGTCCAAGAAAAACACTGGGCCCAGACAGCTTTGTTGATGAACTGTTCCAAACATTTAAGTTAGAAACAGTACCAGCCAGGCACAGTGGCTGACTAGCCTGCAGTCCATCACTTTGGGAGGCCAAGGCACATGGATAGCTTGATCCCAGAAGTTCAAGACCAGCCTGGGCAACATGGTGAGACTCTGTATCTACAAAAAATACAGAAAAATTAGCCAGGCATGGTGGTGCATTCCTGTAGTCCCAGCTACTCAGGGAGACGGAGGTGAGAGGATCATCTGAGTCTGGGAGTTCCAGGCTGCAGTGAGCCAGGATTGGACACTGCACTCCAGCCTGCATGAGACAGCGAGATTCTGTTTCAAAAAAACAAAAACAGAGCACACACACAAAAACCAGTAACAATAGTATACAAATTCTTTTATAGGACATACAAAAACGGGAGCTGTTTCATGAGGCCAGCCTAATTCTGAAGCCAAATCCTCACAAGGACATTACAAGAAAAGAAAATCATAGGTTTAAAATAGTGTTAATCTTTTTTTTTTTTTTTTGAGACCAAGTCTCACTTGCCCAGGCTGGGGTGCAGTGGCGTGATCTCAACTCACTGCAACCTCCACCTCCCGGGTTCAAGCAATTCTCATGCCCCAACCTTCCGAGTGGCTGGGATTACAGGCCCCCACCACCACACCCGGCTTATTTTTGTATTTTTTGTAGAGATGGGGTTTCACCATGTTAGCCAGGTTGATCTCAAACCCCTGACCTCAGGTGATCCACCCACCTCAGTTTCCCAAAGTGCTGGTATTACTGGTGTGAGCCACAGCACCCGGCTGGTAGAATTAGTCAAAAAAAAAGAAAAGAATTACAGAATTTTGCCTCATGTAACAGAACAAAATACCTTAATAAATTATCAAATTTAATCTAGCAATATATAACAAGGTAAAGACATCCTACACAAATGGGTTTGCTGCAGGAATGCAATGGCATTTGAGTATTTTTAAAGAAAGTAATTTACCATATTGTTATCTCAAGAAACATATAAAATACATTTGATAAACTTCAGCATCTACTCTTGATAAAATTAGCAACAAGAGAAAATGTCCTTATTTTCATAAAGAGTAGCTACAAAAAGCCATCTGCGAACATCTCTATGGTGAAATACTTAAAATTGCCCTCCTGGTATGTAAAGCCCAATGTCCTAACTTTTATTTTACATTACATTAAAGGTCCTAGCCCATACATTAGGGCAAAAAACAAAACAACCATAAAAAAATCTTAAGAACTGGAATGAATACAACTGTCAGTATTTACAAACAACATGCCTGTATGTAACTACACAGATACTATCAGAATGTATAGGCAAGTAATTAGAATTCAAATAAATTTAGGCCAGGCATGGTGGCTCACATCTGTAATCCCAGCACTTTGGGAAGCAGAGGCGGGTGGATCACTTGAGGCCTCGAGTTCGAGACCAGTCTAGCCAACATAGCAAACTCATCTCTATTTTTTAAATGACAACAAAAAAACAAATTTGGAACCAAGTCAATATGTAAAAATCAAGTATGTTACCAGCAAAAAAAAAAAAAAGAACAGTAAGTAAATTACAAAAGGCAATAAAAAATAGTATCTAGAAATAAATCTAACACATGAAGATTTGTATACTTTTAAAAGCTAATACTGAAAAGTTATAGAAGTAAATTGATATACAATGCTCACAGATTTTAAAACTTAATATTGTAAACATCTTAATTATCTTCAAACTGATCTTTAGATCCAGTGCACTCCAAGTAAAACTCTAGTAATGTTATTTTTTGAGTATTGGAAAGCTGATCCTAAAATATATACAAAAAAGCAAAGGGTCAGAATAGTAACGACAACCTTGAAGAACAAAATGCTATAGGAATTTTACTACTAGATATCAAGACTTATTATAAAACTAAAATAGTAAGAGTGTGATACTGGTGCAATTATAGGCAAATAATCCAATGGAACCGAATAGAGAAACAGAGCTACACACACATAATCACATAATGTATGAAAGAGACAACATACTCCATAAGGATTGCTCTGGCTGCTAAAAGAAAACTTAACCCACTTTGAAGGAGGATAACATCATCCAGAATCTCTAGGATTTTTCGTCACAACATCTGGCATCCAGTTCAAAACTGCAAGGTATAAGGCAATCTATAAAAAAAGAAGCAGCCGTAAAGAAACCAAGAGGAAAGAATAAAAGCAGACCTTCATTTGACTGACATATTGCATTTATAAAATATAATAGACTTTATGATTAATACACTCATGAAAATAGAAGAAAAGTTACAGATGTCAACAGAAACTTGGAATCCATTTTAAAATATCAAAACATAAATTGTATTTATTTTATGGTTTTCTTGCTGATAAATCCAAAAGAATTATAAGCAGGAAAATGACAAAATGATATAATCCAATTTGCATTCTTAAAAAGACTACTCTGGGCCAGGCGCCATGGCTCACACCTGTAAAACTTTGGGAGGCCGAGACAGGTGGATCACCTGAGGTCAGGAGTTCGAGACCAGCCTGACCAACATGGTAAAACCTCATCTCTACTAAATATAAAAAAAATTAGCTGGGCGTGGCAGCAGGCACCTGTAATCCCAGCTAAATGAGAGGCTGAGACTCGCTTGAATCCGGGAGGCGGAGGCTGAAATGAGCCAAGACCACTCCACTGCACTCCAGCCTGGGCAACAAGAGTGAAACTCCATCTCAAAAAAAAAAAAAAAAAAAAAAAGACTACTGTGGAAAATAAATAGAAAAGGAACAAAAGTGGAACTGCCAAACTGCCAAGACCAGCCAAGAATTACTGCCTCTTTTGTAAGAAACGATAACTGGGCCGGATTAGTGGCTCACGCCTGTAATCCCAGCACTTTGCGGGGCCAAGGAGGGCGTATCACCTGAGGTCAAGAGTTTGAGACCTGCCTGGCCAACACGGTGAAATACCGTCTCAACTAAAAATATAAAAATTAGCTGGGCATGGTGGTGGGTGCCTGTTAATCCCAGCTGCTTGGGAGGCTGAGGCAGGAAAATCACTTGAACCCGGGAAGAAAAAATAAAAAAAAAAGAAAAGAAAAAAACGGTAACTGGGAAAACGGCAATGAAAATCACAGGAAATGGCCAATTCAAGGAATTCCTAGTTTTCGGACATAATATTTTTCTATTTCTCTTACGTCTTTTTATTTCACATTGTAAATTAAAGGTAATAGTTCATTGAGAGGGTGGTTATAAACATGGATAAAGCTAAACAAATTTAGCCTTTGACTCAGTCATCCATCTCTAGGACTTTACCCTAAGTTACTTCACAAATGAGAAACAACATATGCATAAAGTGATTTACTGAGGCATTAGCTGTACTATCAAGAGACTGAAAAACACCAAATGCCCATCAATAAGACATCAGCTGAATATCTGATGACACAGACATAAAGCACTATGAAACCACAAAATATGATGAGGAGGCCGGGCACGGTGGTTCACGCCTATAATCCCAGCACTTTGGGAGGCCGAGGCGGGCGGATCACGAGGTCAGGAGATGAGACTGTCCTGGCTAACACCGTGAAACCCCATTATCTACTAAAAAATAAAAAATTAGCCAGGCTGAGGCAGGAGAATGGTATGAACCCAGAAGGCGGAGCTTGCAGTGAGCCGAGAATGCACCACTGCACTCCAGCCTGGGTGACAGAGCGAGACTCCATCTCAAAAAAAAAGAAGAAAAAAAGATAAGGAATATCTCTATGAACCAGAGTAATTCCCAGGTTTATCATTTAATGAGATGAACAAAAGGCAAAATATGCTACCTTTTACATAAGATGGCACTATGGAGGGGAGACAAAGTGAACACATGTAAGTATTTTTAAAGAAGAAACACAGGAAGAACAGGTCAAAAGTGAATGTAAATGGTTATCTAGGCCGGGTATGCTGGCTCACACCCGTAATCCTAGCACTTTGAGAGGCTGAGGCGGGTAGATCACCTGAGGTCAGGAGTTTGAAACCACCCTGGCGAACATGGTGAAACTCCATTTCTACTAAAAATATTTTCAAAATTAGCCAGGCATGGTGGTGGGCGCCTGTAATTCCAGCTACTTGGGAGGCTGAGGCAGGAGAATTGCTTGAACCTGGGATGTGGAGGTTGCAGTGAGCCGAGATTGCGCCACTGCACTCCAGCCTGGGCAAAAGCGAAACTCCGTCTCAAAAAAAAAAAAAGGTTATCTATAGGGGTAGGTAAGAGCAGGAATGGGAATGAATCAGAATTACCTCAGTAGGGATAACTTTTGATTTAGTTGTGATTTTTGATCCATGTAAATATTTTCATGTATTCGTAAAATGCAATTAAGTGAAAAAGATAAAAAAGCAAATACTAAGATTCAATATAAATAAAAATCCAAGGTATAACTGCACAGAAAAAAATAATTCAAGTGACTTTTGAGATCAGTATCCTAACTGTACACCCCAAAAGCGTTAATTATACAAAAGCCAATGAATCTGCAAAGACATTTTGAACTTTACTTCACAAGTTTGCCATTGGCAGTAGTATTAACGTATTCATTCTGAAGCTGTTTTGTATATATTGTAGGATACAGCAAATGAATAAATACAGATGTTGAGAACCAAGGTTTTCACTATGAAAGAAGGGGAGATTCAAATATAGACTGGGGAAAATTTAAGAACCTTGTGGTAATGAATTTGAATTCAAAGTATCAGGGTATACAGGCAGGTCCATTGAACCCAGTTTTTTGTTTTTTGTTTTTTTAGTTTCTTTCTTGAGTAGTTCTAACTATTTGCAAGGATTAATATTTCATGACTTTTATCCTCTTAGAGGCCTTCCAAGGAATCAAAAGAAAATTTTCCTATGAAGAAAAAAAAAACTCATTTTATTCTGCAATTACCATATGGGTACAGTGTCTTTGTAAGTCTAAGATACACTACAGGATCCTAGTGATTATGTTTTTCCTGCATCTAGCCATTTCATCATAACCTTAGTAATTATTTTATGATCAACTATTCCTAACTATGCTCTTAAAAAAAAAAAAAAAACCAGTAAGAAAATGATAAAATGGAAGAATCATGGAAGCACATAGAAGGATGATGCAATCAACAATAAAATATATCATCCTTCCGTTTTCTTACTGCATTGCCTAGGGTACTGCATCATCTTTCAAGAAAGTATAAATGATAACAGACACCATCTTTGTAGTCTGCTTTTCGCTTTCAATAAACACAGTTGAGAATTCAGATTTTTTTACTTTCTGCCTATAACGGAAAGAGGAAAAAAGTGATGAAAAGATATTTCACAATTAAATGAATCAGATTATGAATATAAAGAGTTAGTAGCACTCTTGATCCATGAAGTCCAGTAATTTTTTTTTTTTTTTTTGATAATGGGAATCTTTATCAGCACAGACCAAGACAACAGCCAATAGCCAAATGTGACTAATGAGCACTTGAGATGTGGCCATTGTAACCAAAAAACTGAATTTTTATTTTACTTAATTTTAATTAATTTGAATTTTAAATTTAAGATAATAGCCACATGTGGTTAATGGCTACCACATTGGATAGCGCAGAAAGACACTCATGATGATGGTGAAATGAGCGCACAAATTAAATCTCAGGTCATGAGCCTTCAGATGAAAATATCCTAGATGAATTTTCTCAAAATCAACAATCAATGAATACACAGAAATTAACTCAAAATGGATCAATGACCTAAATATAAGAGCTAAAATCATGAAATCCCTAGAAGGAAACATAGGTATAAATCTTCAAGACCTTGTATCTGGCAATGGATTCTTAGGTATGACACCAAAAACAAAAGCAACAAAACGTATAGTCATAAATGACTAGGGGTTTGGGAGGGGAGAATGAAAGCATTATTGCTTAATGGGTACAGAGTTTCTGTTTGGGGTGATGAAAAAGTTTTAGAAAGAATAGTGATGGTTACCTAACAGTGAATGTAATCAATGTCACTGAAAAGTATACACATAAGAATTGTTATATGGCAAATTTTATTAAATATATTTAGTTTACCACAATAAAACAAGATTGCTAGAATAAAAGGTCTCTAAATTCTATTTCCTCTTCTACTCCTGCAAGTTTTTTAACTTCTTGAGGTCAGAGGCCAGGAGAAAAAAAAACCCTGAAGACACCAGAAATAGGTTCTGAAAGCAGCGATTCTGTAATGGTTTATCTTTGTATCGCTGTAAGCCCTAGAAGAGACCATGCCAATGGAGGAAGAAAATACATGCATCTAAACTTAGTGAACATTAAAAAACGGTTGACTGATAAGAACGAGGAAAAATAAAGATTCCATGAGTGAACACTATACTTGTAAGAACAAAAAGCAAATAGGATATTCCTATCCAGTCAGTCATTCAACAGGAAGGACTTCATGATATAGTAATTTGCAACAAGAACCTGGATAATCCCATTGCTCTAAGAGGACATGTGGCGGTATTCTTAAATCTCTTACAATCTGTGTGCATCAAGATTTGCTTAATATAAAGAGAATTGCTGTGTTTAAATTCTGATTAAACTTTCCAATAAAATTGTTTTTCACTATCCCTTATTCTTAGATCTGTCGATTATTTGCAAAAATTACTTAAAAATATAAACAGTAAACTGCATCCACTGGCCCTAGATGGTAAACGGTGATGACTGCTTGTTCTGGTATACTGAAGGTTAATATATTTCCTTCGTACTATCTGCTTGATGCAATAACACCCCAGCAGCAATCAGCACTACTTGTCTCCGTATCTCGGTTTCTAAGCATTTCTTATTTTATAAGGCTCTTGGAAGAAATAGTCAATTTCAGGACTAAGGCAAACTACAAGGCAAGCCTGGAACATCCTGCGCCAGAAAGCAAAGTAATGATCAAATAATGAAAAACGAATGCACAGGCCAGGCACAGTGGCTCATGCCTGTAATCCCAGCACTTTGGGAGGCCGAGGCAGGTGGATCACCTGAGGTCAGGAGTTCAAGACCAGCCTGGCCAACATGGTGAAACCTCGTTTCTACTAAAAATACAAGAAAGTAGCCTGGCGTGGTGGCAGGGGCCTGTAATTCCAACTACTTGGGAGGCTGAGGCAGGAGAGTCACTTGAACCCAGGAGGCAGAGGTTGCAGTGAGCCAAGATCATGCCACCGTACTCCAGCCTAGGCAACAAGAGCAAAACTCCATCTCAAAAAAGAATGCATGCTTGAGCCAGCTTTAAGGGGCTCCCATTGGCCAAATTTAAAACAATTTGAACATCAAAAGGAATGACAGAAATCACATCACTCTCAATTTGAAACAACAAAAAAAATGAGTTTACTGTAAAACTAAAGGAGTAGGGCCTCTAGAGTTCCTGTTCATCGGAAAACATAAACTAATAAATGCATCATTAGAAAATCACTAATTAGCAAACACCAATATAACTGATTTAAGCAAGGATCGTCCATGGCAATAGGCTTTTGAGGAACAGGATATTTGCACTGTCTTCAAGTACTATACCATTTAAAGGGACCTTTATGATGGAGAGACCTGGCACCTTAAACTAGTGGCTAGCAACACTAATAATGGGACAACATGACATTATGTGTCTCCTGATGTGATGCAATGAAAAGTCATCATCATCTATGTAATCAGGTGCACGCATGTATGTGTGTGTGTGTGTGTTTCAGAGACGGGACCTTACCACTATGTTGCCCAGACTGGACTCCACCTCTAGGGCTCAAGCAATCCTCCTGCCTCAGCCTTCAGAGCTTTCAGAGTAATTGGGACTACAGGCATGTGCCACCAACCAGCTATCTATATAACATTCTTCCCAAAAATGTTTGTTTCTTCATGATTACGTTCATTAGACATCTCCAAATGGTAGGACATTCTACAAGAAAACTAATCGGCCGGGCGCGGTGGCTCAAGCCTGTAATCCCAGCACTTTGGGAGGCCGAGACGGGCGGATCACGAGGTCAGGAGATCAAGACCATCCTGGCTAACACGGTGAAACCCCGTCTCTACTAAAAATACAAAAAAACTAGCCGGGCGAGGTGGCGGGCGCCTGTAGTCCCAGCTACTCGGGAGCCTGAGGCAGGAGAATGGCGTAAACCCGGGAGGCGGAGCTTGCAGTGAGCTGAGATCCGGCCACTGCACTCCAGACCGGGCGACAGAGCGAGACTCCGCTTCAAAAAAAAAAAAAAAAGAAAACTAATCTAACGCTTCAAAAATGCCAATTTCATAAAGACAGAAGGTGGCGGGGAGTAATTTTAGATGAAAGAAGATTAAGGAGATAAGAGAGCCAAATGCCATGGTAATCTTTGACTGGCTCTTGCATTGAAAGAAAGTTATAAAGGACATTTTTGGAAAAACTGAGAAAATGTACATATGGTACATGTCAATGTTAATTTCTTGAGTGTGAAAAAAGATATGGTTATGTAGAAGAATGACCTTGATGTAAAATGATATGTGCTTCAGCATTACTGATGTGGTGATGTCTGCAATTCACTTCTGAATGGTTCCACAGAGGGAAAGGGGGAAAAAAAACAAAGAATATATACAGAGTAAAGCAAATGAGACAAAACGTTAATTGATTACTCTAAACAGTGTTCATCATATTGTTCTTTCACCTTTCCTGTAGTTTTATAATTTTTCAAATAAACAGTTGTAGTGTAGTTTAAGGGTGAAAAACTGCATATGACAGGCTAAAAAGATTGAGACTTATCAATGTAGAGATTAAGGCAAGTGATACAAGCTAAAAGGTTTTTAAACTCAAAATGAAAACAACAGGTGGAAAAACAAAATCAAGCAGTTATGGCCAAATCACAAATTCCACGCACCTTCTTCCCCCTTTCCCTCCAGCGTTTTGGGTCCATTACATCTTTCTTTCCAATCTAGAGAAGCTTAACACAATCAAAATGGGTTTTTCCTCCTTGAAATACTGTTTTATGTTTATTGACAACTTCCGAAGGACTAAAATCAAAGTTGTCTCTTCTTATGGCACATTACCGGCACAATACTAAGTGCCAACAACAACAACAACAACAAGTTTATCTAAAATAAAATATCACTTACAAGTAATGAGTTCTGAAAACTCACCCACCTACAAAATGGAATTGTGCCTCTGGTTATACAAGCCAACATATTCTTACAACTATGCCTTTCTTAAAAAATAAGTAACTCCAACATTAGAAAGAACAAATATACTCTTTTCAATAAATTACCTATAATTAATAAATTTAGAAAAAGCATTTCTAAAATTCAACACCCACTCATAAAAACTCATAGCAAATTTGAAATATAAGGAAATTTCCTTAATCTGATAAAAAGCAAATACAAAAATTACTCACAGTAAATATCACACTTAATGGTAAATGTTTAAAAGTTGACCCCTGAGGCCCACTACTACCGCTTGAGCTGGCCAGTATCAGAAGCAAGAAAAAAAAAGAAACGGCATACGGACTGGAAAGGATAAAATAAAGGCAAACTTGAGGAACCACAACTAAAACTACATTACCATACACCAGGTATCAAGATAACTTACAAAGTCATAATGATTTAGACAGTGTAGGTTTGCTGCAAGAATAGACAAGCCAATAGAACAGTCAAGAAACTGATCCACTTACACAGTCACCTGATTTATGACAAAGATGACAATGCAGTGGAGACATGACACTCTTTCCAATAAATACTGATGGGGCAACTAGGTATCCACACAGTAAAAAACGAAACTTGACCTCAATTCCCCCCATATACAAAGCCAATTCCAGGTAGAATGTAGATTTTCAACGTGAAAAGCAAAGCAATAAAGCTTCTATTAGACAATATAAGAGGATATCTTCAGAAGAGTAGTAAGAAAGACCTCTTAAAAACAAGACAAAAAACACTAACCATGAAGGAAACAATTGTTAAAATTAAGAATGTCTGTTCATCAAAGGACAGACACCATTGTAAGTGCTCCAAGTCAAGCCACAGATCAGGGAAGAAACTTACAATATATAACTGGAAAGGCAGTCACTACTATGAATCAATTAGAATATAACTAACATCCCAATAGAAAATAGTTAAGAGACGAGCAGGTATTTCACAAAAATAAAACACAAAAATCCAAGTAGCCAACAAACATTTGAAAAGGTCATCAACCTCATTACTCATCACTAGATAGGCCAGCAAATATGAAAAGACACATGGTGGTAAAGACTGAAGTAGGGAGAACTTCAGTTCACTGCTAGCAAGTGGTAAACTGGTATAACCACCTTAGAAAAAGCATTGTAAGTGGAACTGAAAATACAAAGGCACCATGAGAAAGTTCCAGGAGAAACTAGAAACAAACTGTTCATCTGAAAAATAAACATTATTAATGAAAATCCTAAGTTTGGATCTGTAAACATCAATCACAATGCATGGCACACAGAGTTGCTCCCTACAAAGTAATTCCATCTGTCCATTTCTTCACATATGTATGACAAATGGATATAATTTAAGATCAGCCTCAAAACACATTCCAATGGTTTCCCATCTCACAAATACAAAAACCAAAACTCTTACAATGATCTGGTACTGCTCTCATACTGGTTAGAAAGCTCTTCTCCAAAATATCCTCCATATATTCACACAGGTCACTCCTCACTTATTTCAAGTTTCTGCTCAAATGGAACCTAACTGAGAAGCCCTCTCTGATGGCTTACAGAAGACACCATTACTGCACTCACATCCCACATTCTCTACAGTCCTCTTACCTTCCTGTTTTTCTACTTAGCCTTACCTACCAAACACCCAAGGTAAGGCTATGTAACTGCAGGCCTTCACCCCTAGAGTGTAACCATGAAAAGTAAGGACTTTCTGTATTTTGTTCATTACTGCACACTCAGCAGAACATGCCTGGTATGTAGTAGATACTCACTAAATATTTGTTGCATAAATTCTATGGCATGGATTCCAGGCTTAGAAAGAATAGTTGTTATATGGCCTATGTGGCTGACAGTTCCTTAAACTATGTGCAGTTTAGTTTATCATAAGAAATGAAAATCCTCCATTAAGTTAAATTAGCTATTCTGCTTTATAAAAAATTTAAAATATTTACTCTTAATGCATTTAATTCCCCAAGGCTCTATATCAGGAAATATAAGCTATTCCAAAATTCCAAGTGAGAATTACATGAGGCACTCAATTATAAATATATTATCCTAATGAATTTTCTAATCTTACTATTATCCTGCAAATAAGCCTATAAAAATGATACTGGATATACCACTTTTTAAAATATTACAATAAAATCTCGGTATTCTGCTAACAAAAGCTAATAGTATCTAGAGATACAAAATACAGATATCTCAGAAACATCACCTTAGCCAAGAAACCAAAATTTCAACATAATGCAATTCTTAGAATCAGATTTAACAAGATCTTAGTACAAGGAAACCTCCCTGAACAGCCCAAGACACTCCACAACAGTCCTAGACCACACATTTTATGGCATAGGTCACAGTCTAGACAGGTTAAGCTTCCATTTTTCCAACAAATATTTTACTGTTGTTAGTAAAAACGATTTAGTTAAAAGAAAGAAAAAAAAAGGATGATCTGAATTTCTCTCCTCTCCCTGTATCTTGTAACAAATGAAGATTAAATAAAACCTTTGAGGGGGAAAAAAGGGAATCAACTGGAAGATGGCTGTTTGAATAAATTATATATATCAGCTCTGAGATAACCAAGAAATAAACCTGCCTAATTGGCGTTCAAACCAGCCAAGAGCCGCTTTTCAGGCTCAGAAAGTGTTTTGCAATTAAAATAACATTCCAATTTTCGTTAAAATTAAAATAAGTTTTATCAATAGCTTTTCTTGGGAAAAAAAAAAAAAATCCCATCCAATTCTACAAACTTTTAGGTAAAATAATAAAATTGTGTACTTTTAAAACAACAGTGTTTTCCTATATAAAATGTGTAAATACTTATATAAACATAACTGGAACCACCCTATACATACTGTCCTAGTTTTCAATGCCTACATAATAGCTCCTGATTCATTTAACCAATCCCCTAATGTCAGACTTTTAGTTTTTCTCATTATTATAAACAAAGCTGCAGGGAATGTTTCTCACGTTTTTCTGCTAGATCAAAATAGAAACCAACCGAAGTTTTAACTAAAACAAATTGTTTTGGAAATGTTTCACCATTGACTCTATAAGTGAAAGCAATGTTAAAATATTTGATCCTAACCACTGACTACAGATGTTGTCAGTTAGAGGTCGTGGCTTGTTCATGCCCCTTGTCTGTCCTCTTCCTCAGTTTGCCAATTTTTTGTTCTTTTTATTCCATGTTCCAGAGAATATACAATAAAAAAACAGAGAGAGGGTAAAAACTTGTTACACTCCTTAGCTCAATTTGGAAAAAAAGAAAGAACAAAACTAATGAGCAACATTTAAGCCACATTACCTACCAGCCCCTCTCAATCAAGGCTCCCAGAGATTATGCCATAAGCCTAAGGCACCCACTGTATGTAAGGAACTCATTTCTCTCTCTGCATCTAGAGCCAACTAGGTAGGTACCCTCCCAGGGGAAACTGAAAACAGTCATTCAAATCATTTTCTGCAGAGTTTAACTCTGTCTCACAAAACCCATGTAGGGAAAGGCCAAGAGCTTAAAAGCATGTTTGATTCAACTTACATAAAGGAATACTAAGTGCCACATATAAAGCTACTATGACATTTTCCCCTTCTACACTCAGATGTCACTACGCTTCTACTTTACTAGAACTCACTGTACTCCCACAACTGGGCTGGCTTTAAAGCCTAAATAAAGTGCTTCACAAAAAATTTTCACTGCCGATTTACTGGGTAGTTTTCCTGTACGACACTATAATTACAGTGCAGCTATCTAATCAGTTTATTTTGTGGCCTTGAGGGCCTCCTGTCCACTGAGGCAGATGCTTCTATTAAATAAAGATAGATTAAATACTTACACGCTTTTTCCTGAACTGGGGATAACTTTACATACCCATGATAGATATACACGTGGTTATTTTGTGTGCCAAATTAACATTAACACAACAAAGAAAAATAATTTAGTAGCACAGTGTCTACAGAAAACAGTCATTCAGTTTGCCACAAGGCTGCAACTGAAAAAGCAGTTACTCTCTCTTCCAATGTAACTCAACAAGATACCAGAAAGCTGTTCAGAGCACCCCAAAAAGTATCCTTTGCATTTCAGTCACACTAACATCAGAATAAAACTAAGGATATCTTTTTAATACGCCAAATTGTAGAAAATATATCAGGTCAGCATTATGCACATATTATACACTGAAGTGAAATTACCCCACTGCAGCAGAGGAAAGGCAATAGAAACACCATCCTCTGAGGGTCTGTGTCACATTCTCTGAAAGAATAAAAAATGCCAAGTTTTGGCAAAAGGAGTAAGATTTCATGAGGGGCTGTTTTTTCTTTCTTTTCTTTCTCTTTTAAAAAAAAAAATGTATTAATGTCTTATAATTTAAAGAGGCCAAACTAGTTAAGTTAAATATATATGTGTGTGTGTGTGTGTGTGTGTGTGTGTGTGTGTATATATATATATATATATATTTTTTTTTTTTTTTTTCCTAGGACAGGGTCTCACTCTGTCGCCCAGGGTGAAGTGCAGTGCCATGACCATGGCCCACTGCAGCCTCAAACTCCTGGGCTCAAGTGATTCTCCCACCTCAGTCTCCCAAGTACGTGGGACTACAGGCGTGCACCACCATGGCCTGGCTAATTTTTTGTATTTTTTTGTATAGACGGGGGTCTCCCTATGTTGCCCAGGCTGGTCTCGAACTCCTTGGCTTCAAGCAATTCCACAACCTTGACATCCCAAGCAGCTGGGATTACAGGTTTGAGTCACCATGCTAGCCACTGGATTTTTAAATCTTCATCTTGCAAACAGGCTTCCAAACCTAACAGTTGCGTTATTAGAGAAAAATGGCTGAGAAATGGAAATCCAACCTATAAAATAAACCAATCAGAACAAAGAATGATTCCCGCAGTTGATCCCAACAGGTAGTTTCCAAGCAAACGAGTGTTTTTTAAGTTCTATTAAAACCCCCATCTAGTTGAAATGAGTATATTTTTGTATCTATGTAAACAGCCGTTCTTATACAGGAACGTTCAATTAAAAAGTTAAGAACTTTTAAACTGCTTATAGTGTTGAAGCAACTTCCTAACCCTTTATAATCCATGATGCTCTTCCATAAATGACATAAAATATTTTAAGCAAATTAAATACTGCTTTTCAAAGTAATAATTTCAAGACACTTGAGGGGACAGAATCAATCTGAAAGACCACAGAATCCACAGAAAAATCAGATTTAATAATAAAACTATTTCTTAAATCGGGAATACTTCTTTATATAAAGTCCCACTAGGAAACACAAAATTTTGTACCCTCTTCACCAGTAGTTTAAAACTCATTTATTATACGATGAAATTAAAATTTGTAAAAATGAGCCAGGTTCAGTGACTCACGCCTATAATCCCAACACTTTGGGAAGTGAGGTGGTGGGGAGGCGAGGGGGAGGATCGCTCGAGGCCAGAAGTTCGAGATTAGCCTGGGCAACATAGTGAGACTCTGTCTCCTTTTTTTTTAATGTTTAAATGGCATTATATTGTTACAAATATTAAATAACCAAATACTGCACAGGAAGTATTATGACAAAGGCAGTAAAACTTTTCCGTGCAATCAAATAAAGAGCAACAAACAGCATACATTTTAAGGAATGTTTAGGATATTACAAGCTACAAATATTAAGGCTAACGCTTCCGTTGACAGCGTGCTGCCCCCGCCCCCAAATTCCCACGCGCTGCCGCACGCCTTCAGCTCAGAACCCCCTTCTCTGGACAGGCGAACAGGCTGTACACCCCTCACTCCGCTGCGAGGTCAAAGGGCTGCAGACAAAGACAACAGAAACACGTGACAAAAGTTTTCCCCCGTTCCCTCCGGGGGCCCGGGCAGCCGGGCCTAGGCCACGCGGGGCAGCGGGCCGGAGCACAGGCAGGGGCGGCCCGCCGGGCGGAGGCGGAAGCGGCGCGGGGGCTGCCAGTTACCTTTTCCTGCTCCTCGCGCAGACGCGCCACGTCCGGGGCGCGCAGCGGAACCGGGACCGGGGCCGGGGCCGAGGCCGAGGCCAAGGCCGAAGGGGGCGAGGGCTCGGGGGGCGTCTCCCCTGTGGGAGCCTCCATGACTGGGCCGTGGGCCTCAGTGCGGCGAGTGAGTCCTGAACAAGCGCCTGCGCAGGCGGCGCGGTCGGCGGCTACCCAGCGCCCGCGCGCCCGCCTTCAGGCACCGCGCGCCCCGCGCCCAGGAGGCCGCGCCCGCCGCCGCCGCTGCTCGCTTCCGCGCCACCCGCGGCCGCATCTCACACGCGCATGCCCCCGCCGCCGCCGCCGCCCCGCAGCGGGCTCCCAGTAGCAGGCCGGCCGCCAGGTACCGAGACGCCTCTCCGGTGCGGGCCCAGCCAGGCGTCCCGTAGCGGCCGCGCCTCCTCCGCGCCTCCCCACAGGCCCCGCCCCGCGCGGCACGCCGGAAGCAAGCGCGCCGGCCCCGCCCCAAGCAAGCACGCCGGCCCCGCCTCCGACACGCCCAGTCTGCGCAGGCCCCGCCCCCGGGAGAGAGACAGGTGCGGACCGCGTGGCTGGGGTTGGAGGTGGTTGCCGCTGGGCTGCGTTTGTATGCCTCTGCAAGCTTACATTTTATACCGATATTTCTTTCTTTTTTTTGAGATTAAGTATATGAAAGCACTAAATATAGGCTTTGGAACCTTAAAAATAAAAAAGCTTACGTTCTAGAGAAGCACCACGCCTAGGAAGCGCTCGGCCACAAGAGCCGCGTGTCGCCTTGAGTGCCCCATCTCCCTCCCTGTTGTTTGGCGCTGCATCTGTATCTAGGAGCTTAATTCATGTACTAGAGCTGTTTCATAAGCACATTTAATTTTAGCAAATTCAACTCTTTTCTGTGCCTTTTTAGAGGGTTGAAATATACAATTATATTTTGCATATTCATTAATTACTGTACACATTATATTTTCATATAAATTAAGCTACTATACTAATTTTAATATGCTGCTATGAATGGACTAAGAAATATTCCAAGGATAACTTTGCCCCCACTTTTCTTTTTTCTTTTTTTTTTTTTTTAAGAGACCGAGTCATGGTCCGTCGCCCAGGCTGAAGTGCAGTAGTACCGTCGTTTCTCACTGCAGCCTCAAACTCCTAGACTCAAGCGATCTTCCCATCTCAGCCTCAGGAGTAGCTGGGACCACTGGCCCGCACCAACACATCCTGTTAATTTTTCTATTTTTCGTAGAGGCGGGGTCTTGCTATGTTGCCCAGGCTGGTCTTGACATTAAGCGAGCCTCCTGTCTTGGCTTCCCTGAAGTGCTCGGATTAAAGGTGTGAGCCACCACGCCTGGCCGGTCTGATTATTTTAGAACTCCTGTGCCCACTTGCTCCTACAGCCCTTTGCACAGCCTCCTATTAACCTGACTGCAGTGGCTAGCAGCAAAAATGGGTCCTGTTCGTTCCACATTATACAAACAGGTCTAGGCAGAGAGATGCCTGCAGAGTCACAGCCTAGTGTGCCTGCTTGCTCTGCTTCTCTTCCCTCACTCCTGCCCAGCTCCGAAGTCCAGATCCACCCTTTTTTCCCTTTCTATGGCTTCAAAGGAAGAAAGCAAGGACAACTTGGGAAAAGATAAATGTTCATTCCTGCACATTTTTCCTCACTACACATCCAACCATCATCACCTCTGAACAGCCAGAACTTGACCATTCTTACCACCTCCTCTACCACCACCATCCTCTCTCCATCCCTGGCCACCTCAGCAACCATTGATCTGGTCTTGCTGCCCCAACTCTTGTCCCTAGTAATGGAGATTGGCAGCTGCCCACCCCACTTCCCCTCATTTGGGGGCTCAACCCCAGACCACATAGTCCTGTGCCTGTAGGAAGCTGACCCACACCCCAGCTCCAGGCAAAGGGGGTGATGCATCTCCCTTGTAAGTAGTTGGTTCAAAAATGGGCGTGTGATGTCGTCCAAATAGGGATTTCCCGGAGGCTTCTGAGAAGGTTTTTGTTTCTTTGTTTTGTTTTGTTCTGTTACCCAGGCTGAAGTGCAATGGTGCCATCTTGGCTCACTGCAACGTCTGCCTCCTGGGTTCAAGCGATTCTCCTGCCTCAGCCTCCCGAGTAGCTGGGACTACAGGCGCATGCCAACACGCCTGGCTAATTTTTGTATTTTTAGTAGAAACAGGGTTTCACCATGTTGGCGAAGCTGGTCTCGAACTCCTAGCCTCAAGTGATCCACCCGCCTCGGCCTCCACAAAGTGCTGGGATTACAGGCATGAGCCACCATGCCCTGCCTGAGAAGATTCTCCTTCATTCTTCGAAAGTGCTCCCATAAGGAATCAGTCTATCCCCTTGGCCAGGAAGTGCCAATCAGGTAGCCCCGTGGGTATCAGACAGCCCCCCCCCCCACCAAGACCACCTAGACACTCCAGTACTCAGAATGAAGTGCAATCTGCGGTCAGCAGAGCTGAGAACAGAACCCAAGTCCTTGACAGCATCACAGAACTTGATCCAGGGCTGAATCAACCAATTCTGAAGTCTGCATCACTTCTGAACTTCCCGTTTAAAAGGCCAGTAAATTTTCTGAATGACCAGGCCAATTTTCTATCACAAGCAGCCAAAGACATCTGATGCACACACCCCTAAACTATTCTCCAATCAGCAGCCTGGGTGAGCTTTTCAAAGGGGATCAGGTCATGTCAGTCTCCCTTCTTCGGCCCTCCATGGCTTCCCACAGCAACCAGAATCAAATCCAGACATCCTGCTAGATTTCGGCATCGTCGGACCCACCTTCCCCACCTCCAGCCAAGCCCCCTACCACTCAGGCCAACCACAAAAATTTCTCTCTTCTTCAGACACTCCAGACTAGTTCCTGCCTCAGGGCCTTTGCAGCTGCTGATCTCTCTATGCCTGCAATACTTCTCCCAGATCTTTCCATGGTTGCTTCCTTTCCATTACTCAGGCCTCAGTTCAAATAATAACAGGGCTTTCTTGAACTCCTGTCCACGAAAGCCCCTCCCCTCTCATCTAGGCACTCACCCTCACCTCACTTTTTAAATTTTCTTTGTAGCACTTATCACACTTTCAAATGATCAGCTTTGGCCGGGCACAGTGGATCATGCCTGTAATCCCAGCATTTTGGGAGGTGGAGGCAGGCGGATCATTTGAGGCCAGGAGTTTGAGACTAGCCTGGCCAACATAGTGAAACCCCATCTCCACTAAAAATACAAAAATTAGCCAGCGTGGTGGCACACACCTGTAATCCCAGATACTCAGGAGGCTGAGGCAGGAGAATCACTTACACCTGAGAGGCAGAGGTTGCAGTGAGCAGAGATCATGCCACTGCACTCCTGCCTAGGCAACAGAATGAGACTCCGTTTCAAAAAAACAAATTGGCCAGGTGCAGTGGCTCACGCCTGCAATCCCAGCACTTTGGGAGGCTGAAGCGGGCAAATCACCTCAGGTTGGGAGTTCGAGACCAGCCTGACCAACATGGAGAAACCCCATCTCTACTAAAAATACAAAATTAGCCAGGTGTCGTGGTGCATGCCTGTAATCCCAGCTACTGGGGAGGCTGAGGCAGGAGAATCACTTGAACCCTGGAGGTAGAGGTTGCGGTGAGCCGAGATCGTGCCATTGCACTCCATCCTGGGCAACAAGAGTGAAACTCCATCTCAGAAGAAAAAAAAAAAAAAGTAGGTCAAGCACAGTGGCTCATGTCTGTAATCCCAGCACTTTGGGAGGCCGAGGTGGGTGGATCACGAGGTCAGGAGATTGAGATCATCCTGGCTAACATGGTGAAACCCCATCTCTACTAAAAACACAAAAAATTAGCCGAGCGTGGTGGTGGGCACCTGTAATCCTAGCTACTTGGGAAGCTGAGGCAGGCGAATGGCATGAACTCGGGAGGTGGAACTCGCAGTGAGCCGAGATAGTGCCACTGCACTCCAGCCTGGGTGACAGAGCAAGACTCCGTCCCCCCCCCAAAAAAAGTAAATATTATTGTATTACCTTATTACTTTATTACTTATTATTGGTTAATCCCTTCTTCATGTGCCAGGTCCCCCCACTGCGAATGGGAGACAAGAGTTGACCAAGGCAAGCACCAGTCGTATTCATAGATGTTGGAGTCAACAGAGTGCCACTGACATGGTTTGGATATTGTTCCTTCAAAATCTCATGTTGAAATGTGATCCCCAATGTTGGAAGTGGAGCCTAGTGGGAGGTGTTTGGGTCTTGGGGGTGGATCCCTCACAAATGGTTTGCTACTCTTCCTGCAGTAATGAGTTCACATGAAAGCTGGTTGTTTAAAAGAGCCTGGCACCTCCTCCTTCCTCTCTTGCTCCCTTGCTCTTATTTCCACTTGCCATGTGATGTGCAGCTCCCCATTTGCCTTCCACCATGATTGGAAGCTTCCTGAGGCCTCACCAGAAACCCAGCAGACATTGGTGCCACATCCTTGTATGGCCTACAGAACTGTGAGCCAAATAAACCTCCTTTCTTTACAAATTACCCAGCCTTGACTGGGAGCAATAATTCACATCTGTAATCCCAGAACTTTGGGAGCCCAAAGCATGTGGATCTCCTGAGGTCAGGATTTTGAGATGAGCCTGGCCAATATGGTGAAACCCCATCTCTACTAAAGATACAAAAAAATTAGCCGGGCAAACCTCATGAGACATGAATAAACAGCCAGGAGAGTTCTTGATGAAAAAAGAGGTTGCTGGTTGTTGGTAAGAGAACAACAACAGGATAGATGCAAAAACAGCTGCCATGCCCCATTTCTCAGCCCTCACCCCACCATGGGGCTGCAGGAATAGCTTTCCTGGAATGGTTGGCTGGTTGCAAGGTAGGCAAGATGATCCTTGTCCTCCAAAAATTGGGGAATTTTTGAGTCCTGAGGGATTAGCATGGACTCCTGTATTGGTTTCAGCCCTCTTCTGCTTCCTATGGCAGCATCCATCAGGAGATTTGAAAGGAAAGAACACCTTTTTGGAGCCAGAAATTTAAAGATATCATTTCCAAGTCACTGGTTGCCTATAAAGATTATGAAACAAAAACTTCAGTAACCACATGCAATAAGGACTACACACTTTGCAAACATAGTTTGGAAAAGTCTCTAAACAAACAGATGGCCGCAACCCTCAACAAGCAAAAATCAGTAATCCCTGAAGAGGAGGAAAATCTGATTTTCAGTTACCACAATGATGCCAAGTGCTCAACAAAATATTATAAAGCATACAAAGAAAAAGGAAAGTATAACCCATTCACAGGGGGAGAAAAAGAATTGGATAGGAGCCGTCCCCATGGAAGCCCTTACATTGGAAACGTTAGTCAAAGACATTAAATCAACTGTCTTATGCCCAATGAGCTAAAGGAAACCAAAATAATGTATGAACAAATAGGGAAGGCCAACAAAGAGATAGTTTAATCTTATAAAAAGGAACAAAATAGAAATCCTGGAGCCAAAAAGTACAATAGCTGGAATTTAGAAATTCACTAGAGAGGTCAAAAAGCTGATCTGAAGAATCAGGAAGAAGAAAGAATCAGCAAACTTGAAGATAAGGCAATTGAAATTGTCCAGTTGTAAAGAGAGAAAAAAAAAGGAAAAATAGGCTGGCCATGGTGGCTCATGCCTGTAATCCCAGCATTTTGGAAGGCTGAGGTGGGTGGATCACTTGGATTCAGGAATTTGAGACCAGCCTGGCCAACATGGTGAAACCCCATCTCTACTAAAAATACAAAAATTAGCTGGGCATTGTGACGCGCCCTGTAATCCTAGCTACTGGGGAGGCTGAAGGCCAAGAATCACTTGAATCAAGAAGGAGGAGGTTGCAGTGAGCTGAGATCATTCCACTGCATTCCAGCCTGGGTAATAGAGTGAGACTCCATCTCAAAAAAAAGAAAAGGAAAAATGAGCAGAGCCTGATAGATCCATGTGATGCCATCAAGCATATATCAACATATGCATAGTAGAAGTTCCTGAAGGAGAAGAGGAACAGAAAGGGACAGAAAAGATATTTGAAGAAATAATGGCTGAAAACTTCCCAAATTTGATGAAAGATATGAACATACACATCCAAGAAGCTTAACAAATTCCAAGCAGGAGAAACTCAGAGATTCATACTGAGACTCATAGCCAGATTGTCAAAAATCAGAGACAGAAAGAGAATCTTGAAAGCAGCAAGAGAGGAACAACTTGTAAGGTACAAGGAGTCCTTGGTAACATTAATAGCCAAGTTTTCATCAGAAACCATAGAGGAGCTGGGTGCAGTGGCTCATGCCTGTAATTCCAGCACTTTGGGAGGCTGAGGTGGGCAGATCACCTGAGGTCAGGAGTTCGAGACCAGCCTGACCAACACGGCAAAACCCTGTTGTACTAAAAATACAAAAATTAGCCAGGCATGTTGGTGGGCACCTGTAATCCCACCTATTCAGGAGGCTGAGGCAGGAGAATCGCTTGAACCCGGGAGATGGAGGTTGCAGTGAGCTGAGATTGCGCCATTGCACTCCAGTCTGGGCACAAGAGCAAAACTCTGTCTTAAAAAAAAAAAAAAAAAAAAAAAAAAAAGGAAAAGAAAAGAAAAGAAACCATAGAGGCCCAGAGGCAGTGGAATAAGTACTGAAAAGAAAAAAAAAAAGACTGTCAACCAAGAATTTCCTATCAGACAAACTATCCTTCAGGAATAAAGGAGAAATTAAGACATTTTCAGATAAATAAATGCAGAGAAAACTCATTGCTGGGGGCCCTGCTCTACAAGAGCTGCTAAAGTGAATCCATCAGACTGAAATGAAAGGACACTTGATAGTAATTCAAAGCCATGATGAGAAAAAAAGAACACTGATAAAAATAGTAACTGCATACATTGGTAAATATAAAAGCCAGTACTATTGTAGGTTTGGTTTGTAATTCTTCGTTTTTCACCTATCATTTAAAGGGCAAATGCATGAAACAATAATTATAAATCTATGTTAATGGGCACAGAATGTATAAAGATATGATCTGAGACAATAACATAAAGAGGGAGGGACAGAGATGTATATGAGCAAAGTATTTGTATACTATTAAAACTATGTTGGTATTATTCAAATTAGGGTGTTATAAATTTAAGACGCTAGTTGTGATCCCCAAGGTAACCACTAAGAAAATAACTGAAAAATATACAGACAGGGAAAGAAAAAGGGAATCAAAATGATACACTAAAATATGTTAAATACCAAAAAAAGTAATAGTGGAGGAATTGAGGAACAAAATACAAAACATATACAGAAAAGCAAATGTTATTAAATAAATGGCAGAATTAAATCCTTTATTTTAATTACTTTAAATGTAAATGAACTAAACTGTCTAATTAAAGGGCAGAGATTGACGGAATGGATTTCTAAAAATTATTAATTTATATGCTGTCTACAAGAGACTTACTTTAGATCAAAAGATTTGAAAGGATGGAAAGCAAGAAAATAATATGGTCACGTTGGCTCATGCCTGTAATCCCAGCAGTTATGCTAGCAATCCCTTGGGAGGCCAAGGCAGGTGGATCACTTGAGCCCAGGATTCAAGACTATCCTGAGCAACATAGTGAGACCTGGTCTCCAAAAAAAAAAAAATAAGCCAGGTGTGGTGGCACATGCCTGTAGTCACAGCTACTTGGGAGGCTGAGGCAGGAGGATTGTTTGAGCCCAAGAGGTCGAAGCTGCGGTGAGCCATGAGCTCACCACTGCACTACAGCCTGGGCTACAGAGCAAGACCTCATGTCATAACAGAGAAGAAGAGATCTGAACAGTAGCATGTACGTACACATAAGAAAAACCATGTGGGATTATAGTGAGAAAGCAGCATCTGCAAGCCAAAGGGTAAGGCCTAAGAAAATATCAACCCCAATGACACCTTGATGTTGGACTTTCAGCCTCCAGAATTGTGAGAAAATAAATTTCTATTGTTTAAGCTACTCACTTCGTGGTAAAGTGTTATCATGGCCCTAGCAAACTAACATAGCAATAACTTAACTATCTGGGTTGGGTAACTAGAAAAAGAAGAGTAAACTAAAACCAAAGCTAGCAGAAAGAAGGAGTAAGGCTGGGCATGGTGACTGATGCTTGTAATCCCAGCACTTTGTGAGGCCAAGGCAGGTGGATCACCTAAGGTCAGGAGTTCAAGACCAGCCTCGCCAACATGGTGATACCCTGTCTCTTCTAATAGTACAAAAATTAGCCGAGCATGGTGGCAGGCACTTGTAATCCCAGCTACTTGGGAGACAGAGGCAGGAGAATCGCTGGAACCTGGGAGGCAGGAGGTTGCAGTGAGCCGAGATGGCACCACTGCACTCCAACCTGGGCGACAGAGCAAGACTCCATCTCAAAAAAAAAAAAAAAGAAAGAAAAAGAAAGAAGGAATAACAAAGATTAGCATGCAGAAATACAAAACAGAAAATAGAAAAATGATAGAGGAAATCAATGAAAATAAAAGTTGATTTTTTTTTTTTTAAGAGACCGAGTCTCCGTCTATTGCCTAGGCAGGAGTGCGGTGGCACAGTCTCGGCTCACTGCAACCTCTGCCTCCCAGATTCTAGCAATTCTCCTGCCTCAGCCTCCTGAGTAGCTGAGATTACAGGTGCATGCCACCACGTCCGGCTAATTTTTTTGAATTTTAGTAGAGACAGCGTTTCACCATGCTGCCCAGGCTGGTCTTGAACTCCTGAGCTCAGGCAATCCACCCGCCTCAGCCTCCAAAAATGCTAGGATTACAGGAGTGAGCCACCACGCCTAGTCAAAAGTTGATGTTTTTAAAGATCAACAAAATTGACTAAGAAAAAAAGAGAAGAGTCAAATTATTTAAATCAAAAATGAAAGTGAGACAGTACTGTTTTGCAGAAATAAATTGGATAATACTATAAACAATTGTACTCCAAAAAATTGGAAAACCTTAGATGAAATGTACAAATTTTTAGAAAAACACAAACTACCAAAACTGACTCAAGAAGAAATAGAAAATCTGATTGGATCTATAACAAGTAAGGATATTGAATCAGTAATCAAAAACTTTCCAACAAAAAAAAGCCCAGGAACAGATTATTTCAAGATGAATTCTACTAAACATTTAAAGAAGTAACACAAATCCTTCTCAAATTCTTCTGAAAAAATTGAAGAGAAAAGAACACATTCTCTCAGGCCAGCAAGACAAAGACACTGAGAGAAAAGAAAACTGCAGACCACTGTTCCTTATGAACATAGACACAAAAATTCTCAACAAAATAGTAACAAATTTGGCAGTATATTTTTTAGATTTTATACCATGAACAAGTGGAATTTATTCCAGAGACACAATGGTGATTCACCATATCAAAATAAATCGATGTAGGCCGGGCATGGTGGCTCACACCTGCAATCCCAGCACTTTGGAAGGGTGAGGCGGGTGGATCACCTGAGGTCAGGGGTTCGAGACCAGCCTGGCCAACATGATGAAATTCTGTTTCTACTAAAAATACAAAAAATTAGCTAGGTGTGGTGGTGGGCACCTGTAATCCCAGCTACTCAGGAGGCTGAGGCAGGAGAATTGCTTGAACCCGGGAGGCGGAGCTTGCAGTGAACTGAGATCATGCCACTGCATTTCAGCCTGGGCAACAAGAGGGAAACTCAGTCTCAAAAAAAAAAAAAAAAAAAAAAATAGAATGAAGGGGGAAAGCCACATAATAAGCTCAAATGGGCCTGACACGGTGGCTCACGCCTGTAATCCCAACACTTTGAGAGGCCGAGGCAGGTGAATCACCTGAGGTCAGGAATTCAAGACTAGCCTGACCATTATGGTGAAACCCCATCTCTAATAAAAATACAAAAATTAGCCAGTACGGTGGCAGACACCTGTAATCCCAGTTACTTGGGAGGCTGAGGCAGGAAAATCGCTTGAGCTCGGGAGGCAGAGATTGCAGTGAGCTGAGATCATGCCACTGCACTCCAGCCTGGGTGACAGACTAAGACTGTGTCTCAAATAATCATCATCATGATCATCATCATCATCATCATCATCTCAAATGATGCTGAAAAAGCATTTGACAATATCCAACATCAAGATAAAACACTTAGTAAAGTAGTAATAGAAACGAACGTCTTCAACATTATAAGGACCATATAAGAAAAGCCCATAACTAACGTAATCATGAAAGACTGAAGATTTTTGTCCTCTAAACTGGGAACAAGACAAGGATGCCCACTTTTACCACTACTATTTAGCATAGTACTAAGGGTTCTAGCCACAGCAATTAGGCAAGATAAAGAAATGAAAGGCAGTCAAGTTAGAAGACAAGAAGAAATATTATCTCTCTTGGTAGATGATATAATCTTATATGTAGAAAATCCTAATGAATACCACCCAACACACACACACACACAACTGTTAGAGCTAATAAATTCAGCAAAGCTGCAGGATACAAAATCAACACATGAGAATCAGTTTCTATGTAGTAGGATATGTATTTCTATATAGTAGGAAACAGCAATCTGAAAAGAAAATTGAGAAAACAATTCCATGTACAGTAGCATCAAGAATAAAATATTTAGTAAAAAATTTAACCAAGGACGAGCCAGATCTGTACATTGAAAACTACAAAACAGTGCCAAAAGAAATTAAACAGAAATATGTGGAAGAACATCTTGCGTTCATGGATTGGAAGACAATATTGTTAAGATGACGATTGTTATGGGCTGAATGTTTGTGTTCTTCCAAAACGCATATGTCTATGCCCTAACAGCCAAAGTGATTGTTTCTGGAGATAGGGCCCTTATGGAAGTAATTAATGTTGAATGAAGGTGGGGCCCTGGTTCAATAGGATTAGTGTCCCTATCCTGGCAGAGATACCCGAGAGCTTTCTCTCCCTCTGCATGCAAGGAAAGCCCATCCAAGGATATAATAAGAAGGTGGTCATGGACAAGCCAGGAAGAGAAACTTCATGAGAAACTGGCTTTTCCAACACCTACAGCTCTGGAAACTACACCTTAGTTTCCAGAGCTGTGAGGAATATCAGTTTCTATTGTTTAAGCCACCCTGTCATGGTATTTTGTTACAGTAGTTCAAGCAGACTAATACAACAATGTTCCCCAAAGCCATGTACTGATTCAGTGCAATTCCTATCCAATCCCAATGGCATTTTTTTTTTTTTTTTCAGAAGTAGCGAAACTGATCCTAAAATTTGTATGGAATTTCAAGAGACCCCCAAATAACCAAAATAACCGAAAAACAAGAACAAAGTTGGAGGTCTCATACTTTCTGATTTCAAAACTTAATACAAAGCTACAGTCATCAAAACACTATGAGGCCAGGCATGGTGGCTCATGCCTGTAATCCCAACACACTGGGATGCCAAGGCGGGTGGATCACTTGAGGTCAGGAATTCGAGGCCAACCTGGCCAACATGGTGAAACCCTGTCTGTACTAAACTACAAAAAAAAAAAAAAAAAAAAAAAAAGTTCGGCATGGTGGCAGCTAATAGTATCCCTAGCTACTACTTGGGAGGCTGAGGCACGAGAATCACTTGAATGTGGGAGGCAGAGGTTGCAGTGAGCCGAGATCGCACCACTGCACTCCAGCCTGGGGGACAGAGCAAGACTCTGTCTCAGAAAACAAAAAAACAAAAACACTGTGGTCTCAGATAGTCATATAGTCCAACAGACTAGAATAAAGAGCCCAGAAATAAACCTTCTCGTGTACTGATTTTTGACAAGAATTTCAAGACCATTCAATAAGAAAAGAACAGTCTCTTTAATAAATGGTGCCTTACATAAGAAGTATATGGAAAAAGAAAAAAAAAAAACAAATGGTGCCAAGGAAGCTGGATATGCACGTGCAAAAAATGAAGTTGGACCCTTGCTTTACACTATGAATAAAAATTAACTCAAGATTGATCAAAGACCTGAATGTAAGACCTAAAGTCAAACTCAGCAGAAACCACAGGGACAAATCATGATCTTAGATTTGGCAGTGGTTTCTCAAATAAGCCACCAAAAGCACAGGAGGCAAAAGAAAACAACTGTAAATTGGACATCATCAAAATTAAAAACTTTTACGCATCAAAGGACACTATCAGCCGGGCGCGGTGGTTCATTCCTGTAATCCCCTCACTTTGTGAGGCTGAGGTGGGTCTTGAGGTCAGGAGTTCAAGACCAGCCTGGCCAACATGGTGAAACCCCATCTCTACTAACAATACAAAAAAATAGCCCAGTGTGGTGGTGGTACCTGTAGTACCAGCTACTTGGGAGGCTGAGGCAGGATTATCTCTTGAACCCTGGAGGCAGAGGTTGTAGTGAGCTGGGATCAGACCACTGCACTCCAGCCTGGGAGACAGAGTAAGACTCCATCTCAAAGAAAAAAAAAAAAAAAGACACTATCAAGAGAGTGAAAAGATAACACAGAACGAGAAGAAACACTTGCAAATCTTGTATCTTATATATAAGGGTTTACTATCAAGCATATATATATTGCACTGTTTTCTTTGTTGTCATTGAGTTGTAGGAGTTTCATGGAAAACCCCAAAATGAGCAAAGAACTTGCATAGCTATTTCTCCAGAGAAGATAAACAAATGACCAATAGGCATATGAAAAGATGCTCAATATCACTAATTATTAGGGAAATGCAAATCTGAATCACAATGAAAGACCATCTCACAGCTGCTAGCATAGATATTATTTCTTATTTTTTTATTTTATTTCTTTATTTTTTTGAGATGGAGTCTTACTCTGTGGCCCAGGCTGGAGTGCAGTGGCATGAACTCAGCTCACTGCAACCTCCACCTCCTGGGTTCAAGCCATTCTCCTGCCTCAGCCTCCTGAGTAGCTGGGATTACAGGCACATCCCACCACACCCTGCTAATTTTTGTATTTTTAGTAGAGATAGAGTTTCACCATATTGGCCAGACTGGTCTCCAACTCCTGACCTCAAGTGATCTGCCCACCTGAGTCTCCCAAAGTGCTGGGATTGTAGGCATGAGTCACTACACCCAGCCTTAAATTTTTTTTTAATTAAAGGAAGATAAGTGTTGGCAAGGATGTGGAGAAATTGAAACTCTTTCATTCCTGGTGGGAAGATAAAATGGTGCAGCCATTCTGGAAGACAGTTTGGCAGTTTCTTACAAAGTCAAACATAGACTTACACAACTCAGCAATCACACTCCCAGGCATTACCCAACAGAGTTGAAAATTTATGTCAATACAAAAACCTTCATGCAAAAAGCAAGAACATGGTTTCAAAATACGTGGGTTTAGTGACCACGATAATGTGCAAACCAAGAATTGCCTGTTTTGAATGTGTTACTTCCTGTCTTGGAGCCTCACTTTCCCTAAATAAGAGGAAGAGCCTGGGGATTCCTGAGAGGTCTCCCGCTTTGCTGGTGAAGGGACTTGGGAGTCTGCAAACATCCCTAGATGAGTCCTGGGTGTCACCTTGACCTGGCTTCACACTTAGAGTTGCCAGGTTTAGCAAATAAAAATATAGGTCATTCAACTAAATTTGAATTTCAGATGAACAACAAGTAATCCTTTAGTATAAGTATGTCCATGTAATATTTGGAGCATCCTTCTACCGAAAAGAAAATTCATGGTTTATCTGAAATTCAAATTTAATGTATTTTATCTGGCAATCCTATTCCTACTTCTGCCCTTAAGAGCCTCCCTGCTTCCCCCCCAAATCCATTCTCCTATGTTGCTTTGAAAATAAACAAGCATCAGGGACTGACACACTGATTTCAAAGTCCCTGCCACTTAAATAGATCCCTTTCATCTGCCAGGAACTGAAGATGGAAACAAGTGGGCGGGGACAAAAGAGAGCTGAGTGAAGGGAGGTGGCAGAAAGGAAAGGGGTGTTTCATGAAGTCGACCCAACCTGCTGTCTCCACTGAGGTTCGGAGGCCTCAGGGTTGTCCTCCTGCAGTGCTTCTCAACCTCGGATGCGCGTTGGGAGCTCTGAAAAATAATGCTTGGGCATGACCTGGGTGGTGGGAATTTTTTAAGCTCTAGTAATTCCTCGAAACAGCCTAGGCTGCTGTTTACTTACTGCTAACAAACCAGCCAAACTTAGTGGCAAAAATCACGGCTCCCAGCCAGGCAGCCAGGCAGCAGGCAGCTCTCATTCAGAGGCTCATGCAGCTGAGGTTGTCTTGAAAACTTCTGCTTGCACATATCTGGACTTGAGATTAACTGTCACCTGGGATCTCTGTAGGGCAGTCAACCAGATCACCTGCATGTGGCCTTTCCTTATAGTTTGGGCTTCTTTGCAGGACGGCTGTTGAGTTCCAAGGGAGCCAGGCAGAAATGGCATGACCTTTTTTAATCTAGCTTGGGATGTCGCGCAGTATCCCTTCAGCCACATTCTACTCATCAGAAGCAAGTCACTAAGGCCAGCTCACATTCAAAAGGGATGGAATTAGGCCGGGCAACATGGATCACGCCTGTAATCCCAGCACTTTGGGAGGCCAAGGTGGGCAGATCACTTGAGGTCAGGAGTTTGAGACCAGCCTGACCAACATAACAAAACCCTATCTCTACTAAAAATACAAAACTTAGCCAGGCATGATGGCAGGCGTCTGTAATCCCAGCTACTCGGGAGGCTGAGGCATGAGAATTGGTTGAACCCAGGAGGTGGAGGTTGCAGTGAGCTGAGATCATGCCACAGCACCCCAGCACTCCGGCTTGGGCGACAGAGTGAGACTCTGTCTAAAAAAAAAAAAAAAAAAAAAAAAAAAAAAAACCAGGTGCAGTGGCTCGTGCTTGTAATCCCAGCACTTAGGGAGGCTGAAGCAGGTGGATCACCTGAGGTCAGGAGTTTGAAACCACCCTGGCCAATATGGCGAAACCCCATCTCTACTAAAACACAAAATTAGCCGGGTGTGGTGGTATGTGCCTGTAATCCCAGCTACTCAGGAGGCTGAGGCAGAAGAATCGCTTGAACTTGGGAGGCGGAGGCGGAGGTTGCAAAGAGCTGAGATTGCACCACTGTACTCCAGCTTGAGCAAGAGAGCAAGACTTCATCTCAGAAAAAAAAAATAAAAATAAAAAATAAGGGATGAAATTAGACTTCATCTCTTGACGGGACAAATGCCAAGGAATTTGTGATCCTATGTGAAAACCACCACAGCTACCACCGGAAAAAAAGTCTCCAGAATACATTCTCCTGTCTACACTCCTCCAGCCCAACGCTGCTTACCTGGAAAGTCCAGCGGCCTCTGCAGGGTCTCCCTGCCTCCCATCTCCCACCCCAGGCTGCCCTCCACACTGCAGCTGGAATCTCGAGCCCAGAGGGTGGAGTCCAGGGCCCCCACGGGCTGGTCTTTGTGTCTCCAATTCATTCGCATCCTCAAGCTCCCAGGCAGAGCCAGACTCAGTACAAGCAGGTGCTCTCCTGGGCCATGCATGTGCCTAGCTCCTGCCAGACAGGCACATCATCCCTTAGTAGGGAGCCACAAAACTCCCCAACTCCCACCCTCCTCCTTCAGGATCTTACCCAGACCCCTCTCCAGGGAAGCCTTCTCTGAGCACCCCCAAGGTGGGTCAAGCTCAGCTCCCTGGCCTTTCCTTTGCAATGTGTACATCATTTCACACATTTTCTTTTAACGTTGTACTGTAGTTTAACACATATGCAGAAAAGTGCACAAATCCTTAGTGAATTTTAACAAAGTGAGCAAGCTTGTATATCCAGCTCTCAGGTCAAGAAACAGAACATTTCTAAGGGTGGGCAAGGTGGCTCATACCTGCAATCCCAGCACTTTGGAAGACTGATGTGGAAAGATCACTTGAGGCCAGGAGTTCAAGACCAGTCTGGGCAACATAGTGAGATCCCTTCTCTATAATTTTTTTTTTTAAATTAGCCAGGCATGTTGACACATTCTTGTAGTCCTAGCTACTCAGGAGGCTGGGGCAGGAAGATTACTTGAGTCCAGGAGGTTGAGGCTACAGTGAGCTATAATTGCACCACTGCACTCCAGCCTGGGCAACAGAATAAGATTCTGTGGAAGGAAGGAAGGAAGGGAGGGAGGGAGGGAGGGAGGGAGGGAGGGAGGGAGGGAGGGAGGGAGGGAGAAAGAAAGAGAGAACATTTTTACTTGAGTGATGGGTGCACCAAAATCTCAGAAATCACTGCTAAAGAACTTATTCATGTAACCAAACACCACCTGTTCCCCAAAAGCCTATTGAAATAAAAACAAAGAAAAAGTAAGATGAAGAAAGAAAGGAAAGAAAGAAAGAAAGAAAGAAAGAAAGAAAGAAAGAAAGAAAGAAAGAAAGAAAGAAAGAAAGAAAGGAAGGAAGAAAGAGAGAGAGAAGGAGAGAGAGAGGGAGGGAGGGAAGAAAGGAAGGAAGGAAGGGAGGGAGGGAGGGAGGGAAGGATTCCTAGAACCCCAGGAGCCCTCCAAGGTCCTTTTGTTCACCATCTACCATCCCTTCCTCCCCCTAGCCCTGGTAACCACTATTCCAACTCCCAGTCCTTTAGGTTAGTGCCACCTGTTTTCAAACTTCATACCAATGGACTCATATAGTATGTGTTCTGGGGTCTGGTTTCTGTGTCCAGTCTCATGTTAGTTCTTGCTGCATTTTAATCAGAACTGGCTACATAATTTGTGTGACCCAGTGCAAAATGAAAGTGTGGACTGTCCCCCTGCAATCCCACCCCCAACACCGTTCAAAAGTTATTAAGAATTTCAAGATAGCAGCTGCAGAGCCTAAGTCGGTCATGTGATTCTTCTGAGTGCAGGGCCCTGTGTAAGTCACACATGCCCGTGAAGCCATCCTGTTTCCAGTTGCCTATTTGTTCAAGTGTCTCTTCCTTGAGGGCAAGAGCTGTGCTCTGGGCACGTCACCATCTCTGTGGAGCTTCTTCAGCCTTCATTCATTAAAACCTTACAAAGGCCTGAGGCTGAGAAGGAGGGTGATCATTATAAGCATCACACCCGTTTAACTGATGCAATGTCTAGACTGAAAATGCCGCGGGACTCAGCCAAGGTCCCACAGTGAGTGAGTGCAGGGACGGACCTCAATACAAGCCTGCTGGCTCTAGGCAGCCTCCCCCTGCCTCCAGCTGTGCCCTAGAATCTACTGCATGCCAAGTACTGGACCCAGGATAAAGGAAAAAAAGAGTTCCTGCCCAGAAGGAACTTTCAATTCAACTGGAAAACAAAAACAGGACTTATACACATGAAAACATTATTAACCGAAACATTTTGTCCTTCATGTGTGGGCCTTGTAGTTGTAAGAACTGGAGGCTGTCTCTGCCTAACCAAGCAAGAAGGATCAACTAGAGGGTGCAGCCAGGCATGGTGGCTCACGCCTGTAATCCCAGCACTTTGGGAGGCCAAGGCAGGGGGATCACCTAAGGTCAGTAGTTTGAGACCAGCCTGGCCAACATGGTGAAACCCCGTCTCTACTGAAAATACAAAAATTAGCCAGGTGTGGTGGTGCATGCCTGTGATCCCAGCTACTTGGGAGGCTGAGGCAGGAGAACCACCTGAACGCAGGAGGCAGAGGTTGCAGTGAGCTGAGATCACACTGTTGTACTCCAACTTGGGCTACAAAGTGAGACTTCATCTAAAAAAAATTTTTTTTTAAAAGAGGGGGTGCAGAGAGTCTGCACAGGAAGCTGAGGGCAGGCAGAGCTCCTGGGAGTCCTGGCGAGTAGTGGAGTCCCACCCCAGCTCTCACAGAGACACGATCTGGTTAGCGTGATGCTGTTGCATCTGTGTACCACACATTCCAGCCATCCCATCAGTCCTGGCATCACTTGCTCACAGGACAGCCTCTGATTGGCTGGGCTCTGGCCTGGGGCTCAATCTCTGGCTCTCCTAGAGCTGGGAGACAGACAGAGGGCCTGGCCCCTCTGTTATAACAGTGGGAGGGAGGGCATTCCTCAGAAAGAAATCAAGGGGTCATGAGGACCAGGGATGAAAGTATGGTGGCTAAAAAATGACAGAAATTCCCTTTAATGCATGTATTTCTTTAGATCACCAGTACACCAAGCAACAGTGGGGGGCTCCTGTCCTTGAAACTGACTTTGCCTGTGCTTGTGGAGGAGGCAGGCAAAACCATTGTAAAAGGCGAGTCTGCAAGCACCCATGTGTTTGTGAAAGTGTGGTGTGATGGTTACTTTTAGGTGTCAACTTGACTGGGTTAAGGGATAACCAGATAGCAGGTGCAGCATTATTTCTGGGTGCATCTGGTAGGGTGTTTTCAGAGAGATTGGCATTCGAATCAGTAGACTGAGTAAAACACATCTGCCCTCACCAATATAGGTACGCGACATTCAATCCACCAGCCCAAATAGAACAAAAAGACAGAGGAAAAGCAAATTCACTCTCTTCTGTACCTGGGACATCCACCTTCTCCTGCCCTGGGACATAGAAGCTCCTGGTTCTCAGAACTTCAAGCTCAAACCGAATGACACCATCAACTTCCCTGGTTCTTCAACCTGCAGACGACATACTATGGGACTTCTTAGGCTCCCAATCACTCAGGCCAATCTCCATCATAAATCCCCTCTTCTACGTCTATAGTTATGTCTATAGCGCCATCTGTATCCTGTTTGTTCTGTTTCTCTGGACGACCCTGACTAATCCGTGTGGTTAAAGTAAAAACCCCCAAGCCCCACACTAACAGCGGAGAAGCTATAACACAGTCAAGCTTCGACTCACCAATGCACATGCCAGAGCCCTCATAGAAACGTGGCTTCCTTGAAGGGAAGACCATGTTATCATCAGGGCAGTGACCTCCAAGGAGCCTGGAAAAGAGTGAGAAGGTCCACTGGCAAGAATGTGGAAAGAATTCCCATCTGTGACACAGGAGAAAGGCCCAGAATCTGGCGGACATGAAGATTCCAATTCTGTCTTGTGGGCAGGGACGCATCCCCAGGCCTCACCCCGCACCCTGGGGCTGGAATACACCTCTAAATTGTATCCTACCTCCAGTCCCAGCTAGGCAGGACTGTCTTCTGGGAAGTAGATTGTGGGAGCCATGTCGTTTGCGGGTGACAACTGCCTATTGCTCCCTGGACTGGGCAAAAGGGGTTCCATTTGCCCTCACTACCTCCTCTTCCCAGTGCTAGTTAGAGCAATATCAGTGGCGACGCCATGGGGCATGGTTATGAAAGTGGGAAAATGCTTGATACCACTTGTGCAAGAATTTTCTGCTCTGTGTATGGGTACAGCAGTCACTGAACAGGGGTGGGGGCCAGGGGCTGCTGCTTTGTGTCCATGTGTCCATGTGCTGTGTAACAAATACACAGCAACAGCTAACTGACACATGGACACTCCAAAGCTCAATGTCTGAAAAAAACAGTGATGTCTTATTTTTCATGAGTTTGTGGGAGAGCTGGAGTGCTACTGGAAGTTGAAGGCTTGGCTGAGGCAGCTCTGTTCCACATATTTCACCCTTATCCTAGGACCTGCTGATTTCATCCTTCTCTTAGAGATGGCAGAAATGCACAAGACGTCATGGAGACACTCAGGGCCTCTGGAACTGGTGCACTGTCACTTCAGCCCAGTTCGGTTGGTCAACACAGGTCTCATGGCCAGCCCAGAGTCACATTGAGAGGGCACTGCAAAGTGAAGTGGCAAAGGGTGTAGATACAGAAAGAGGTGACGAAGTGAGGCCAGTGCTCAAGGGTGAATGGAGCTGGGGGACAGAAACTAGGAAGCCAGTTTGATCCATGCCAGGTTGCAAGGGCAAGTTCAGGCCATGCACAGAGGAGTTGAGAGAAGAGTCAAGCTTGGGGGAAATCCCAGGGAGAGAACAGAGACTAGGGAGGCACAAGGCCATAGTGCTGGTGGCTGAAAGTAGCCTGGAGCAAGCTGGCAGTAAGCATGAATCTCATCAGCTTCTCCTTGTGCCAGAAAGGGCTTCTGCCAGGGTGCCCAGGCCCATAAAGCACCACATCAGGACAGACCTGTTCCAAAGATCCAGAGCAATTTTAGATGTATCTGTGTTTATTTTTGTTGTTGTGGATTTTTTTCATTTTTGTTGTTGAGACGAGGTCTCACTATGTTGCCCAGGCTGGCCCTGAACTTCCAGGCTCAAGCACTCCTCTCTCCTGGGCGTCACCTGGGGCTACAAGCATACACCACAGCTTCTATCTGTTTTTATTAAAGCCATATTTCCTGAATTTTAGCCATTCGCATTCAAATTTTAGTGATTTTTTTTTTGCCATATCCGCTTACTGCCTATACTAATATTTACTTGATATTTTTATTTAAATCAACTCATATTTTTTGTTGTCGTTATTTAGTTTTTATTTCATAATCATAAACTTAACTCTGCAATCCAGCTAGGCATGGAAGGGAAGAAGGAAATCTTGGAGCTCAAAGGGAACTGCAGTGAGAACACAAAGATTCTAGGACTCTGTGAGCAAATGGGGTGGAGGAGTGCTCTCCTGGGCTACAGAAGGAATGGTCTCGAGGTTAAGATGAAACATAAGTCGACTGGGCACAGTGGCATAAGCCTCTAATCCCAGCACTTTGGGAAGCCAAAGTGGGAGGATCACTTGAGGTCAGTTCAAGACCAGCCTATCCAACATGGTGAAACTCTGTCTCTACTAAAACTACAAAAATTAGCCAGGCATGGTGGTGCTCACCTGTAATCCCAGATACTCAGGAGGCTGAGGCAGGAGAAACACTTGAACCTGGGAGGCGGAGGTTGCAGTGAGCCGAGATTGTGACATTGCACTCCAGCCTGGAAGGCAAGAGTGAAACCTTCCCAAAACCGAAACAAAACAAACACAAGTCAAGCTTATTAGAGTCATTCACAGTCAGCAGTGGTGATCTTCTTGCTGGTCTTGCCATTCCTGGACCCCAAACCCTCCATGGCCTCCACAATATTCATGCCTTCTTTCACCTTGCCAAAGACCACATGCTCGCCATTCAACCACTCACTCTTGGCAGTGCAGATGAAAAACTGGGAACCGTTTGTGTTGGGTCCAGCATTTGCCTTGGACAAGATGCCAGGACCTGTCTGCTTCAGGATGAAGTTCTCATCATCAAATTTCTCCCCATAGATGGACTTGCCACCAATGCCATTGTGGTGTGTGAAGTCACCACCGTGACACATAAACCCTGGAATAGTTCTGTGAAGGCAGGAACCCTTATAACCAAATCCTTTCTCTCCAATGCTCAGAGCATGAACACTTTCTGCTGTCTTTGGAAACTTGTCTACAAACAGCTGCATGGAGATGCGGCCCAGGGGCTCATCAAAGAACTTGGTGGGGTTAACCATGGCTGATAGTATGGGGCCCCTTGGAGGCAATGGCGGTGTATGCAAAACTCAACTTATATTTTTAATGTAAATATTTAACTTAATAATATTCATGAAGTCATTGACTTTTGTGCTTGTTTATACACACACACATATATATATATATATATATATATATATTTTTTTTTTTTTGAGACAGAGTCTCATTCTGTCACCCAGGCTGGAGTGCAGTGGCACAATCTTGGCTCACTGCAACCTACACCTCCCAGGTTCAAGCAATTCTTATGCTTCAGCATCCTGAGTAGCTGGGATTACAGGCATGCGCCACCACATGTGGCTAATTTTTGTACTTTATTTAGTAGAGTCAGGATTTCACCATGTTGACCAGGCTGGTCTCCAACTCCTGACCTCAAGTGACCCACCTGCCTCGGCCTCCCAAAGTGCTGGGATTACAGGTGTGAGCCACCGCACCCAGTTCCAACTCATATGTATACATGTAGGTGCAATCTCAGCTCACTGCAACCTCTGCCTCCCAGGTTCAAGCGATACTCCCACCTCAGCCTCCTGAGTAGCTGGGATTATAGCTGAGTAGCTGGGATTAGCCGCCATCATGCCTGGCTAATTTTTGTATTTTTATAGAGACAGGGTATCACCATGTTGGCCAGGCAGGTCTTGAACTCCTGACCTCAGGTGATCCTCCTGCCTCAGCCCCCCAAAGTGATGGGATTACAGGTGTGAGCCACCACACCTGGCCCCAACTCATATTTTTAATGTAAAGATTTAATAATATTCATGAAATCATTGACTTCTCTGCTAGCTGTATCTTTCCTAATGTCACAGTGAAACAACCTATAACCTCCAGGACAAAATAATTATATATATATATATATATATATTTTTTTTTTTTTTTAATTTTAAGATGGAGTCTTACTTTGTTGCCCAGGCTGGAGTGCAATGGTGCATTCTCGGCTCACTGCAACCTCTGCCCTCCCAGGTTCAAGTGATTCTCCCACCTCAATCTCCCGAGTAGCTGGGATTACAGGTGCCCACCACCACACCTGGCTAATTTTTGCATTTTTAGTAGAGACAGAGTTTCACCATGTTGCCCAGGCTGATCTAGAACTCCTGACCTCAGGTGATCTGCCTGCCTCGGCCTCCCAACGTGCTAGGATTACAGGTGTGAGCCATCATGCCTGGCCAATTATGCATATTGTTAAAGAAAGAAAACAAGTCATAGGATATCTAGAGTGTGAATCTATTTATACAGAAATTGAAAACAGCCACCACTATATATTTGAGGTAAAGTTTAAAAGGGTCAGTCGGGGCCGGGCGCAGTGGCTCACGCCTGTAATCCCAGCACTTTGGGAGGCCAAGGCGGGTGGATCACGAGGTCAAGAGATTGAGACCATCCTGGCTAACACGGTGAAACCCCGTCTCTACTAAATATACAAAAAATTAGCCGGACGTGGTGGCGGGTGCCTGTAGTCCCAGCTACCCAGGATGCTGAGGCAGGAGAATGGCGTGAACCCAGGGGGCAGAGTTTGCAGTGAGCAGAGATCGCACCACTGCACTCCAACCTGGGCGACAGAGTGAGACTCTGTCTCAAAAAAAAAAAGGGGGGTCAGCCGGGTGAGGTCTGGAGTTCAAGACCAGCCTGGCCAACATGGTGAAACCTTGTCTGCACTAAAACTACAAAAATTAGCTGGGTGTGGTGGCGGATGCCAGCTACTCAGAAGGTTGAGGCAGGAGAACTACCTGAACCCAGGCTACAGTGAGCGGAGATTGTGCCACTGCACTCCAGCCTGGCACAGAGTGAGACTGTCTCAACAAAAAAGGTAAAAAGAAAAGTTGACTCCCAAGGAAACAGGCATCCAGCTCAAATCTGTCTCCCTGCTGGCTTTAAGGCAGCCATTTTATTAGACAAGGTTTGGGGTTGGATTAGCAGGTGATTAGTGGAAGGAAGGGGGAGATGGGCAGAGTCCTTGAGGATTCATGGTTATCTTCTCATGCTAACTCATGGGTCACATGTGGAAATTCAGAGGGAGCTATCTGAAACATGATGGAAATTCAGGCTGTGACGTCAGCAAGCTGGTTCTGCACAGACTCTAGTTGGCCACACTGGTTCCAACTGATTTCAGCCAGTTTTGTTATCTTACGAATGAAAGGATTTTCAGCATTTCAGCAAGTTGTTTCTTTTCTTATCTGCTATCCTGCAAACTCAAGAACTTCTGTTACTTACTGTTTTTTGTTGCTGTTGTCGTTGTTTTTGTGAGACAGGGTCTCCCTCCATCGCCCAGGCTGGAGTGCAGTGGTGTACAACTGTGGCTCACTGCAGCCTCGAACTCCTGGACTCAAGCAATCCTTTTGCCCCAACCTCCTGAGTAGCTGGTACGACAGGCACGCGCTACCATGCCCAGCTAATTTTTATTTTATGTAGAGACTGGTTCTCACTGTGTTGTCCAGGCTGGTCTTAAACTCCTGGGCTCAAGCAGTGCTCCTGCCTCAGCCTCCCAAAGTGCTGAGATTACAGACATGAGCCACTGTGCCCAGAGTTACTGATTTCTTTAACTCTTTGAGGCACAATTTCAGAAAGAAGGAAAGAAAGAAGGAAGAAAATATTATGGTTGCAACAGCAGTTACTAAGCACAAAAAAAATGAAACTAGGATGAAGACTGCCTACCTGTCTAACATACCAAAATCCATTTCTCCTGGTGTGCTTTGCAAGGCTCAGTCTTGAATGGCAAGACCCACCTGTGCAGACACTCATCTGAGCCCTTCTGTAGCGAATGTAGACAGCAGGTGCAGAGCGGCTCTCAAGAAACAGCTGTGTGTCCTACCCAGAGGCCTCCTGTATGGGGCAGGGAGGACGGCAGGAACCAGACATATACAGAGTTACCCTGAAACAGCAGGAACAGGCAATTGCAAGCACAGCATTGAGTCATGTGCATGGTATGTGTGGGTGTGTGTGTGATGTGGGTATATATGTGTATAAGCCTGTGTGTCCTGTGTGAGGGTGTGTGAAGGGGTGTGTTTATGTGTGTGGTATTATGTGACTATGAGTGCGAGTGTGCACATATGGCTATAAACCTATGTGTGCTGTGTATGGGGGTATATGGGTATGTGTAAGTGTACATGTATGAGGGTGGTGTGCTGTGGGGTATGTGTGTGCATTTTAGGTATGTGAGGGTGTGTGTGTGTGACTCTGGATGAATGTGCTGTGTGTGAGTGGGGGTTTAGATAGAGCGTATGTGAGCCTGTGTGGGAAGTGTGAGTTTATGCAGGGGTACAGGGATACAGGTTGCATGCAGATGTGTGGGTGTGTGCGTGTGCAAGTGGGTGTGTGGGAGGGAGGAAACGTGCCCCAGCCTGATCATGTGAGAACACTCAGGACCGTATCTACTCCCGTGGGTGGAAGACCGTGTGGTCCTGGGACCGTCCCTGATGCCAGCACCCACTCCCTTTTCCCTCCTAGCCCACACCTGTCCCTCCTACCGCCAGCAACTCTCCATGCTCCAGGGCACCTTTGCAAGAGGTCAAGTCGTCCAGCACCCACTGGAGATGGTCCCCACCATGCAGACCAGTCTCCTTCCCATCCTGGCCCTGCCTGCTTCCAGCAAGGGCAGGAAACCTCAAAGGATGCTGGAAAGTGGTTTCCCGCTCCACCCAGGCCACGTGCCAAACCTCTGGAGTCCCCTGAACCCCATAGCCGAGGGAGATAAATTTGCCATTAGACACCAAAGGATAAGAAACTGCTGACACAGGCCCAAGGCTGTCTCGGCCCTGCAGGGGTGATGGATGATGAGTTTTCAAGCGAACTCTAATAGGAAGTCCATGCATAATACATCATTAGGGGAGCAAATTCCAAGTTGCATCCCATTAGGCCTCTGAGGTCTGGGAGGCCCAGCCACACAGCCCAAGTCTTCCTTCAGGACTCAGAGCAGAGAGGTGCCCGTGCCATCAGAGGCTGACCCACCAGGCCAGTGCCCGACTGCAGGATGTATGTGTGGTCAAGGGTGGGGCTGTCTTCTCCCAGCACTGCCCCGGTATTGTTTCAGGAGCCCATGGCTTGACTCTGGGCTGCTCTGGTCCTGTCCGCTGCCTCCACAGTTCTTGTTTTTTGTTGTTGTTGGCTTGTTTTTTTGAGTCAGGGTCTCACTCTGTGGCCCAGGCTGGACTGCTGTGGTGCAATCAAGGCTCACTGCAACCTCAAACTCCCAGGTTCCATCAATCCTCCCACCTCAGCCTCCAGAGTAGCTGGGACTGCAGGCATGCATCATAACACCCAGCTAATTTTTTTCTTTTAATTTTTAGTAGAAACGAGGTCTCACTATGTTGCCCAGGTTGGTCTTGAACTCCTGAACTCACGCAATCCTCCCACCTCCATCTCCCAAAGTGCTGGGTCTCCTGGAGTGAGCCAGCATACCCATCCCACCCCCACGGCTCTTCACAAGCAGGATGGAAGGAAATCCCCAGCTTCCTGTGGCTGCTGTCATTTATAGTCACTGTCGTGCTGAAAATCAAGTATAGGGAGCAGAATAATGTGTGCCTCAGTTTCCAAAGACCTAAATGGGGGCCCAAAGAGAAGGGCCCCCCGGCAAGGACTGGGAGCTGTAGGGCAATGGAGAATGCCACGCTGAGGACCTGCAGCCTGGGCTCATTCCCTGCTCTGCCACTCACTGTACCAACCTCTTTTCTATCCTCTGCACTCAACCTCTCTGAGCCTCAGTTTTATCTGTGAAAGAGGGATGGTCACCTGCCCTGCAGAGCTTTTCTGAGTATGGGAAAGTGCATTTGAGACTTTACGGTGCTGCGATGCTTTGGAGGGCGCTCTGCAGACACTGAGATGGGATCAGGTGGGAGGTGGAGGTTGGGTGTGGGACTGATGTTTGGGGTGGGCAGGGCAAGGGGAAGATGGAGTAGAGTTTCTGGCCCTGGAGCTCAGCATTCTGTCTTCTGCTTCCTGCCTTAGGAGAGGCTTCAGGCTTCCTCTGAAGAGCTGTGGGCGGGTGTGTTGGGGCGCCATGGCCAGTGTGTGGACCGGTGGGGCTCTGAGAAGTTGGGGCTTAGTCTTGAGAGTTGTGTTGTGTGTGGTTTCCTTTCAGGGGGGCAAGACCTGTCTGGGGAAGAGATTGGGGGGAGGTGCCTGGAGCAGGGGGTCACGTACAAGCTAACTGAAAGCTTATGATATTTTTTTTTTTTTTTTGAGAGCGAGTCTTCTCGTCCCCAGGCTGGAGTGCAGTGGCGATCTCGCTCACTGCAACTTCCCTCCCGGGTTCCGCCATTCTCCTGCCTCAGCCTCCCGTAGCTGGGACTACAAGCGCCCGCCACCCTCGCCGGCTAATTTTTGTATTTTTAGTAGAGACGGGGTTTCACGTGTTGCCAGGATGGTCTCTCTCCTGACCTTGTGATCCCCGTCTGGCCTTAAAGTGCTGGGATTACAGGCTTGAGCCACTGCGCCCGGCCAAGCTTATGATATTTTAAGAGCATTCTGGAAAAACTGGGAGAGGAGCCAGGCTCGGGTGGTTGGCGGCGGGGTGGGGGTGGTGAAATCTGGTCAAAGATTGCCCAGTAGAGGAAGGGCCCAGCTCTGAAGCTGTTTAGATGTATAGCAAGTGTGGCGGGCCAATTCTGACAGTGATCGGGGCGGCCACTAATCCTCCCCACATGCCCTAAAAATGCTTTAGAGGCTTGGGCCGCAGGCCACACCCACTGGCCTTTAAAGAAATCTCCCTTTTTTAAAAAAAAATTATTATTTCATTTTTAATTGTTTAGAGATAGGGTCTTGCTCTGTCTCCTAAGCTAGAGTGCAGTGGCACAAGCATAGCTCACTGCAGCCTCGAACTCCCTGCCGGAAACCATCTTCCCACCTAGGCCTCCTGAGTAGCTGGGGCTACAGGCGTGAGCCACCATGCCCAGCTAATATTCTAATTTTCATAGACATGGGGTCTTGCTAAACTGTTGCCCAGGCTGGTCACAAACTCCTGGCCTCAAGCAAGCAATCCTCCCACCTTAGACTTTGTAGTATCCTCCTGGTTCTTAACTGGGACGGGGATGTGTTTGTGGGGGCAGAGCCTGTCCATTAGCCCCACCTAAATCCTGTCTGACCTCCGCCCTGCTGACTGCTGGCCCTACCTCACGTGTTCTGCAGCCCACCAAGGACTGATTGATCGACACTCCCTAGACCCAAACTCTTAAATTATTTTCCATGGTTCATGGAGAGGTGCAGGGCTGTGGCCAGGTGGGTCAGGGGCCAGGGCAGAATCGTCCTGGTGAGATGTACCTTCCCCTGGTGATGTGTCAGGGCAGGGTGCGGAGGGAGCAGGGAGGGCCTCCCAGGTCTCAGATGCATGCAGACGGCACATTTTACGTGGAAGTTTTGCAATTGTCTAGCAACTTAGGGTCGTGAAATACTTTCCAGTTTTTCCTCTCAATGTATTGGGGTGACACAGGGGAAAGCCTGTGACGTGTTGTGTTATTATCATTTGGATAATATACCTTGACCTGTAGGGATGTGTCCATGAGGGGATGAATGTCCTGGGTATTGCTCCAGCGATACCCCGGGCCACAACGACAGGCCTGAAATTGCTGAGGGTTTAAGGCACTGGAAGGCCTGACTGTGCCTTAGTTTTCTCTCTTGTCAAATGCTAGTTCCACTAGTCCCACAATTTTCTTGTGGGTAGTAAAATGAGAGCATAGAAACAAAAATATGCAGTGAGACATGATCACGCCACTGCACTCCAACCTGGGCAACAGAGCCAGACTCCTGACTCTAAAAAAAAAAGAAACAGAAAAAAAAAGTTTAATAAAAGTGCAATAATGCTTTGAAAGTACTATCGATACTGTGAAACTTTAAGGTATAACGTAATTGTGTTTGTATAACTTCTAACAGTCCTTGCGGGATTAATAGCTAACAACGTGGAAATATTCTGTTGTTAGGACAGGAATGTCATGCTGATATGGCAATTGTCTAGATGTACTGCCTTTTGAATGGATGCCAAAATGTGCTAAGTCCTGATACCTGAAAAATGGGCAGTGAGTGTCTGGAAACCTCTCCAACTCCCAGAGGGATAGCAGATTTTACTACAAGAGTTTCTCAGGTTCCATAGTCACTCTAAGGCTGTTCTGCTGGGGACACACATTGTTTTATTTTATTTTTTTTAAAGTTCTTTGTGATTTTCTATCAAGACTTTTGTGTTTCTGTTGATAACTTCCAGAGTAATTATTCATATTCTCCAACAGACAGACTGTTTGCTCAGTGGGACAGGATTTGTTGATCTGCTGTTACAACTCAATCCCAGTACATTTTGTGGTGGCGATTTTCCGAAGCATTCTTCAGGTTGTGCTATCGTATTGCACGAATCCATTTATCAGCCCACATTTCAGGGTTAACTACTGCTGTGTCATCATTACATACCCGTTTGCAGGATCTGTGGGAGACAGGGTGCAGTCAACCCAAAATTCTACAGCCTAAGTACTTTCGTCAGTGGTTGTTACTGAGAACAGTAATGGCTTCATGAAGGTCCGTACGTCATGGAATAAGTACGGTAAGGACTTAATGAATTAAGTAAGAAAAAATCAACGCTTGCGTTCTTTC
>NC_044560.1:102831735-102950995 GCF_007565055.1 Rhinopithecus roxellana | reverse complement strand
TGGAGTGTCCTTTGTATCCCTTAGAAACATTCCATGCAAAGGCAGGGATCCCCACTGGCAGGGCAGGAGGCAGGCAGCCCTGTGAGCTTTCTGGAGGATTCTAATCAAGTGACCGTGAGGCCAGAGCTCTTGGCATCACTGCCAGCCCCCGCCCCCATGTTTACACTCAGCCCCCGTTGGCACCAATAGGGATCTCAAACCCAGCCTGGGACCTTGGGAGCATCTATTCCAATGTCAGAATAAACAGAAATCCCCACTTGAGAGTGTTATGAATCTTCTCAACACAGCAGTTTATAAACCTCGGGGGCTGCATGCCCCTTGAGTGCTGGCAGCGTTAATATTTATTCACTAGGGACCAAGTTTTGCCTGCAGAAGCCCATGCTGGGTGCCTGGAAATCCTCCTGTGATCAGAGCCGGAGGCAGAGTCCCAGCCCTTGCACTGCACGTACCTGGGAAGGTGGTTAGGAGCAGGCCTGGAATGCCCCCAACACGGATGAATCACTCACTGACACTTTGTCCCTAGGAAATTCCAAAACACAAGCGCACAGGATGTCTTGCCCATTTCTGATCCCAGGTCCAAAGGGCCTACCTCCTGCCCCACATCTGTCCCAGTAGACTTGACTTTGAACTGCTTTTGTTGGCTGGGTGCAGTGGTGCACACCTGTAATCCCAGCACTTTGGGAGGCCGAGGTGGGTCGATTACCTGAGGTCAGGAGTTTGAGACTGGTCTGACCAACATGGTGAAACCCCATCTCTACTAAACACAAAAAGTTAGCTGGGCATGGTGGTGCATGCCTGTAATCTCAGTTACTTGGGAGGCTGAGGCAGGAGAATCTCTTGAACCCGGGAGGCAGAGGTTGCAGTGAGCTGAGATCGTGTCATTGCACTCCAGCCTGGGCAACAAGAGCGAAACTCCGTCTCAAAAAACAAGCAAACAACAAAAAAACTGCTTTTGTTCAGGGTGAACCTTAATCTTAGTGCTTAATTGTAAAGAATGATAAAGTCCAGGATAGAACACAGAGTGATCCGAGAAAGACCAGGAGAAAGAGAGAGAAAGATAAAGGTACACACGGAAAAAGAAAAACTTGCTTTCAAATTCGCTGACAAACAGCATCTTCCACCAAACTTTCTCTTGTTCTGATTGTAACTCCCAGCCACCCCTTAGCTAGCTGTCTTTGAATTATAATTGCCTCTCAAACTCCTGGTACTGTAACCTTAAACCTTGTAATGGTGCCCCAGGACAAATCAGTATTAATTTAGCTGATGCAGTATGTCTTAGACATCTCTCTAGCCTCCACTTTGAATAAGGATTTCCGTGCCCCGCCTCCCCCAAAAAAGTGTATTTTAGGAGTGACGGAGCAAGTGTGCATGAATACTAGGTTGCGATTCTCAGCTGTCCAGAGCTGGGGGCCGGAGGAGAGGGGAGGTGCTCAGCTTCCATGACTCTGTGGGGAGAAGGGAGTGTCTGCTCTTCCACAGCCCTGGGAGGACGCTCAGCCACACCCTCTCCCTTGAGAATTCCAGTCCTTCCTAGGGGAGGCCCAGTGCTCTCATAGGTCTCCTCTACTATTTGCAGGAAACCAGTAGGAAACCACAGATCCCCTGGGGCAAGGGAGGTAGGGACAGAAAGATTGTGCAGTTGAATCTAAAATACGAAGGGAGGGTAGGAGCAGCCGCCAAAGGGATTTTATTAAGGAGACCACAGAATTTAGCCTTATGAAGTTCACGCCCATGTGGAGACAATGCCAGGGTAGCCAGAGAAGGGTTGGAAGGCCTGGGATGTAGAATCCATGCCCTGCACCACCTCCTGGCAGCAATTATCTGCAGTTAGCTGGTTACTCCGAGCTGCCAACTCCTGATTGCCACGGCCTCCCAACTGAGCCTGGGACATGGCATTTTCTGAGCCAATCCTCCCACTTTCTGTGTGATTTCCATTTTTTCTAGGGTGTCTCTGTTCTTACAAGTACATCAGATAACTGGTCTTAAGTGAGCTAAAATTAAGCTCCCAAACAAAGAGTTATGAGTGCTGTTTTATTTCTAGAGATGAAAATTGCACGAGTAACTTATTTATTTGACTACACTGCATTACAGTAGAAGGAAGGAGAGGACTGTGGTGCAAAATAGTAATTAACTGTTTTTTCTCTGTCCTGAAAATTAGTGCATAGTTAGATCAAAATATGACAGGGTGCACGCTCATTTAATTTTTTAAATTGCTTGGTAACTTCAAATAAAACCACTGCCATGGATCTGTAGGACTGTGTGAATGCTGAATACTCAATGGCATTTTGGAAACCACTTCTGTGTATCTGTATGGCACAAGATGATAGCATTCATTCATTTATCTGGTCAGCAAATATTAACGACACCTACTGTGTGAAACTGTCTCTGGGGAGCAGTCATATGCGCTGGGGAATTATGTGAGTCCAAGATGCTGAGGAACAAGAACGATCCGCTCTCATTTATTTATCCATCCACTCATTCATTCACTCAACAACCACTTAGGCAGTTTCATTTCTCTGTTGAGGTTCCTGCTCACAGTTTAATGTGGTGGGTTGGGAGGGGGCCGGGGGGGGGGCAGGAAATGAGAACTACCAGGATACCTATGAGTCACTGAGGCTTGTTTGCTGATCTGATCAAAAGAAGCACAAGCAAAACCATCCAAGAAGAGGGTCCGATTCATTCATTTCTTCCTATGCTCACTGATTAATTCACTCATTCCAAAGAGTTTATTGAAGACCTACTGTGCCCTGCAGATAGGATGATGAGTGAAAGTAAGACTTGATCCCTTCTTCATGGAGCTTACAGTCTGGAGAGAGGGGCAGATGTTCATCAGAGAATCACATGAACCAATGTGAAATCATTTGTCTGGCAGATGCCTTAAGGAGAGGTGTCTGGAGCTCACGGAGCCTCTGGTCCTAGGCTAGGGGCAGCATCATATTCTCAGGCAAGGGTTACATGGAAACGGCTCAGGGAAGAGCATTCCAGGCAGATGGAACAGCAAGTGCACAGACCCTGTGGCAGATGGAACTTGGTGAAGAGGAAGGCTGAAGGGTGGGCAGAGTGGGGCTAGAGGCACAGAGGAAGGGAAAGCTGTGAGCTGAGCTGGAGAGAAAGATTGAGGTGACGCCATGGAGGCCTTGATGAAGGATTTTAGGCTTTATTTGAAAAACAGTGGGTAGGCCGGGCGCGGTGGCTCAAGCCTGTAATCCCAGCACTTTGGGAGGCCGAGACGGGTGGATCATGAAGTCAGGAGATCGAGACCATCCTGGTCTACACGGTGAAACCCTGTCTCTACTAAAAAATACAAAAAAAAAAAAAAACTAGCCGGGCGAGATGGCGGGCGCCTGTAGTCCCAGCTACTCAGGAGGCTGAACTGAGGCAGGAGAATGGCGTAAACCCGGGAGATGGAGCTTGCAGTGAGCCGAGATCGCGCCACTGCACTCCAGCCTGGGCGATAGAGCGAGACTCCGTCTCAAAAAAAAAAAAAAAAAGAAAAAGAAAAACAGTGGGTAAAGCCATCATGCAATGTGCATGTTGTTTAAGGGGCGATGTAGGCAGAATGGAAGCCTGGGTGTTTGGTGGTGTTGGACAGGGCAGTGGTGGAGGAGATGGAGAGAAAGCAGATGTGGAACATGTGTGGGAAGAGCCGCCTTTGGTCCAGAGGTGGAAGCGGAAGGAGGCAGAGTCTGCAGGGGTAGCTGGGCAGGCAGAGACGGTAGGGAATGGCATGTGCAGATGGAAAAAGCGCAGCTCTCTATCAGATCAGTGAGCGAGCCTCAGTGACTCACACTGGAGGCCACAAGACCTGTAACAATGAACATGCAAGACCCCCTTGGATGGCTCCTTAATTGGTGGTCCAAGACTTTTCCTTAAACGACTTTCCTTTTCTCCCTCTTGTGTTATAGGATTGCGGAAATTTTCTGAAGCCAGTCCAACAGGTGTGCCCACCTATTGCCTACTTATCCATGATGAACCCTTACACATTGGGTAATTGTGTGTGCAAATGGGTAGTTAGGTATCTAACTACGATAGTGCATGTTTGGGCATGTAATTACTAGATTTGCATTTGCAAATGCTCATTTCCTTAAACAACCCTCTCCCCACTCCCACTTCTCAGCTACCCTCCTATCCCACAACACACACATACCCAGGTGTAGGACTGGGCCAGGTGCATCTCTTACGTCTGCTTAGCTGCACCAGAGGAGGCTCCTTCTTCAGTGTCCCTTCCCCATTCTATGCACCACCACACCCTCCACACTGAGAGGAAGAAACCAGTGACATGGAAGAAACCAGTGACATGGCCCTGTCTTCTTCCACCTCTGGTGGTAATTGTTTGCCCCGCTTGTAAATAGTACAGTCTGGAAATTACACATGAGCAGTTGCTTTTCTACTCCCAGATCAGCCTCACATTTCCAAGGGAGAATCACCATTTATGAACTGGACTTGCACAAACTAGTGTGCAAGTGAGCTGCACACTGGGCTGAGCTCAAGAGAAAGGTTGAGGTGACACTGCGGAGGCCTTGATGAAGGATTTTAGGCTTTATCTGAAAAGCAGTGGGTAAGCCATCATGCCATATGAAGGATTGTTTAAGGAGTCAACCGCTTAACACTGGTTTTGGAGCACTGGTTTTGGAGTCTTGCATATCTGATTCCCCTTTCAGCTTGTGAGCTTGGTTACTCCTCAAAATAAACGTAATGTATATTCAGGGTTTAGTGTAATCCTTATTTGCGTTAACGTGTTTGTGCTTCATGTCATTGTACTAAATGAAGTTCTAGTCTTCTTAGGGCTTTCGTTGTATACAAAGGGACAATGCTTAGATGAATCTGAATTGCTACCAATTTTCATTTTATCTATGGTACAAGATTAATAAAACGTGATAAAAGAAGGAACTGACAGGACAGATAGTTTATGACCCTAAAATCAGATAGTCTACAAACAGAAAAGGTGTCATTTTGGATACCATAAAGGGGATGTTCGATAACTAGAACATAGAAGTGGCATTTTGTTGTTTTGTTTGCGTATCTACAGTCAGACACCTAAGGTACACATCTGGTGTGGGGTGGACCAGTTGTAGTTTAACGTTAAAACTCAGTCCTGCTGGTGGATGTAGAATGCTGGTCTGAATGTGTCAGAGTGAATTGGTTAAGAACTGTGCCTCCTGCAGGAGGATGACTCAGGGTCACCCAGACCTTGGTTTATCTGCCTGAGAGGGGCCACCAGGATGCCTTTTCTGGGGAGATTCCATATGTTGTGCCTAAATGTATCAGTGATTGGATTTTAGTGCCATGTTCTCTTTTGACAACAAGCTTTGCTTCTGCCATGGTAAAATGCAACCTTAATAGCTGTGTACCTCTTCACGTGGCTGAGTCTGAGAGGCAGCAAAAGATCTACCTTTCTCCATCATTTTTGTTTAGTAAGGACTTTTTATCACTTTAATGCAAGTTAAGGTTTGTTTTGAATATAAGGCTTATGATAACTAGGTCAGTTACATTTTTATTTTCATTATGTTTTTTAAGTTAATAAACTTGATTTTTAAAGGGCAGTTTTAGGTTTGTAGTAAAATTGAGTGGAAACTACAAAGCCCTGTCCCCACACTTCCTCACGATTGACATCCCCCACTACATCAGTACAATTGTTACCACTGATGAACTACATTGACACGTCATTATCACCTGAAGTCCACGTTTACATTAGGGTGCACTCTTGGCGTACATTCTGTGGGTTCTGACAAATGCATCATGACATGTATCCACCATTGCAGTATCATACAGAATCATCTCTCTGCCCTAAAACTCTTCTCTGCTCTGCCTACTTCATTATGTTTTTAAAAAATGATTTTTCACCAAAAAAAAAAAAAAAAAAAAATGCCAGTCACCAAAAATCCCAGTCTTTTATTTAAGCAGAGGGTTGCTTGGTACCTCTCTCCATCTCCCAATGGGATAATTTTGCCTGTAGGTGGGAATTTGAACTGGCAGATCTCTTTCAAAGAAGAGATCACATGATCTGTGTTCTAGAGTCTCTAAAATAACCAATTGAAAAGGAAGTGTCCAATTTGACTTATATTTTCTGGATCAATTTGACGTTCTAGGAATTTGGGGTTGACTTTTGCATTTGGCAATTTCTTTAGATTTGTCTCTTCCATCCATCTTTCTTTGAGAAACTTGATGCAGACTTGCCAATTGTTGTAGCATAGCAGTTTCAGGGAAGAGAGTACGGAAGTGGGGTCTAAGGACAGGAGAAGTTTTCTACAGATGTGTCCTGCCTCCATTTTCTATGAGAGGGCTCTCTCTCTTTTTTTTTTTTTTTCGTTTTTTTTTGAGACAAAGTCTCGCTCTGTAGCCCAGGCTGGAGTGCCACTGTCGTGGCATGACCTCGGCTCACTGCAACCTCTGCTCCCCCGCCAGATTCAAGCTATTCTCCTGCCTCAGCCTCCCGGGTAGCTGAGATTACAGGCATGCACCACCACGCCCGGCTAATTTTTGTATTTTTAGTAGAGATAGGGTTTCACTATGTTGGCAAGGCTGGTCTCGAACTCCCGACCTCAGGTGATCCACTTGCTTCGGCAGGCCAAAGTGCTGGGATTACAGGGGTGAGCCACCGTGTCCAGCCAAGCAGGCTCTCTTTTAAAGGGCTTCCTGACCTCAGACCAGCTAGGCACTTCTGCCTTCCTGCAAACTGCTTCTTACACTCCAGCTCCTTGCTAGAACCCAGAGCTCCCATTTGGCCCTTCCACATCCTATAACTCTATGGCTGCAAACCTGGGCACTTAACTACTCGTTAGAACTTGTTACTTCAGGTCTTGGATAATAGAGGCTGGGGTGACAATGGTTGTGGCTTGAGACTCAGGTGATAGGAAAAGCTGTACCTGTTCCTGAGTTTGTGTTCTTAATCTCATGATTCATTAACAGATGGTGTTCAGTGTCTGAAGCCACATTCGCATTATAAATGGGAGAATTTTGCAGAAAGAACGGACTCTCCACCTAGCCCTCATCTCTTGTTCATTTTGTCAAACAAATCTACATGTGTTAAAATTGCAAAGAGCGAAATACACACACTGCACTCACAGATGAATGCATGTGAAACTGGTGAAGTCTGGGTAAAGCTGAAGGGGTGTATCAATGTTAGTTTCCTGGCTGTGATGCTGAACTATCTATCATTATGCAGGATGTTACTATTGGGAGAAACTGGGTGATGAGTAGCTGAGATTCCTCTATTATTTCTTACAACTGCATGTGAATCTACAATTATCTCAAGACAAAAAGTTTAAAAAAACTCAGCTTTTACTTCTTTGTTTTATATTGCCATTTCTGCCGTACCCCTTACAGTTTGGTGTTCTGTGGATTCTTTACTAATCTGCCTCGTTTATTTAAATGTTAATTGTCATCTGTTAATTTGATTTCAGTACTTGAAGCCAAACTCAACAATAAGACCTCTTAATGATTACAAGGTATTAGGGCTTGGAGAAGGGGGTCTGAGAAGACCGTCATCCCTACAAGAAAGTAACCAGTGTTCAGAAATAAATAGGCATAAGAGAAATAGAAGGAGAGAGAGAAAGAGGGAACACCCCAATGGAAAGAATGACTGATTGGCAAATTTAAGAGCTCACAAAACAGACCAGGTCTAGGATGTTGAAAAGTAGGAACAGAAAATAGCCCATGATTTTAAACATTAATTCTTTAGTTTCTTTTCCCCTTTTAAATTTTGAAATAATTATAGATTGATAAGAAGCTGCAAAGATAGTATAGAGAAGTCTTTGCTTTTCCCCATTGCTTGCATCTTAGGTAACTGTAGTGCTGCATAATAGCAAAAGCAGGAAACCAACATCGCTACAATGTACCTGACCAGTTCTGGGTCATTTGATCACATCTGTAGATTCTGTAACCGCTGTCTCTATTATGACACAGAAGTGCTCCTCACCACAAGATCTCCCTCACTGTACCCATTTGCAGTTATATCCCCTCCCGGCTCCAACCATCCCTAGCCCTTGGTGCCTACCGATCGGTTTAATTTTCTCAATTTGAGAATGTTATATAAATGGAACTGTACAATATATGACTTTTGGCATTGGCTTTTTCTTTTTCTTTTTTCTTTTAAATTATAGTTTAAGTTATGGAGTACATGTGCAGAATGTGCAGTTTTGTCATATAGGTATACACGCGCCATGGTGGTTTGTTGCACCCATCAACTCATCACCTACATGAGGTATTTCTCCTAATGCTATCCCTCCCCTAGCCTCGTAACCCCCAGCAAGCCCCAGTGTGTGATGTTCACCTCCCTGTGTCCATGTGTCCTCATTGTTCGACTTCCACTTATGAGTGAGAACACACTGTGTTTGGTTTTCTGTTCTTGTGTTAGCTTGCTGAGAATGATGGTTTCCAGCTTCATCTATGTCTCTGCAAAGGACATGAACTCATCCATCCTTTTTTATGGCTGCATAGTATTCCATGGTGTATATGTGCCACATTTTCTTTATCCAGTCTATGATTGATGAACAGCTGGGTTGGTTCCAAGTCTGTAGGTTCCATTCTGTAGGTTCTCAGCTATTGTGAATAGTGCTGCAATAAACATACGTGTGCATGTCTCTTTATAGTAGAATGATTTATAATCCTTTGGGTGTATACCCAGTAATGGGATTGCTGGGTCAAATGGTATTTCTAGTTCTAGATCCTTGAGGAATCACCACACTGTCTCCCACAATGGTTGAACTAATTTATACTCCCACCAGCAGTGTAAAAGCATTCCTATTTCTCCACATCCTCTCTAGTATCTGTTGTTTCCTGACTTTTTAATGATAGCCATTCTAACTGGTGTGAGATGGTATCTTATTGTGGCTTTAATTTGCATTTCTCTGATGAGCAGTGATGATGAGCTTTTTTTCATATGTCTGTTGGCTGCATAAATGTCTTCTTTCAAGAAGTGTCTGTTCATATCCTTCACCCACTTTTTCATGGTTTTTTTTTTTTTTCTTCTTGTAAATTTGTTTAAGTTCTTTGTAGATTCTGGATATTAGCCCTTTGTCAGATAGATAGATTGCAAACATTTTCTCCCATTCTGTAGGTTGACTGTTCACTCTGATGATAGGTTCTTTTGCTGTGCAGAAGCTCTTTAATTAGGTCCCACTTCTCAATTTTGGCTTTTGTTGCCATTGCTTTTGGTATTTTAGACATGAAGTCTTTGCCCATGCTTATCTCCTGAATGGTACTGCCTAGGTTTTCTTCTAGGATTTTTATGGTTTTCGGTCTTATGTTAAAGTCTTTAATCCATCTTGAGTTAATTTTTGTATGAGGTGTAAGGAAGGGGTCCAGTTTCAGTTTTCTGCGTATGGCTAGCTGGCCAGTTTTCCCAATACCATTTATTAAATACGAAATGCTTTTTTTGTTTTTGAGATGGAGTCTTGCTCTGTCACCCAGTCACCCAGGCTAGAGTGCAGTGATGCAATCTTGGCGCACTGCAACCTCTGCCTCCCAGGTTCAAGCGATTCTCCTGCCTCAGCCTCCTGAGTAGCTGGGATTACAGGTGCCCACCATCATGCCCAGCTCAATTTTGTATTTTTAGTAGAGATGGGATTTCACCAAGTTGGTCACGCTGGTCTTGAACTCCTGACCTCAAGTAGTCCACCTTCCTCGGCTTCCCAAAGTGCTGGGATTACAGGCATGAGCCACCGCACACAGCCTTGGCATTGGCTTTTTAAGATTCAGCATAATGCCCTTGAGCGCCGTCCATGTTTTGCACGTATTAGGAATTCATTCCTTTATATTTCTGAGTAGCACCCCATGGCATAGATGTACCACAATTCGTTTCACTATTCTATTGTAGGACTTCCTCCCCCACCCCCAGAATTTGGCTGTTTTAGCCAAAACTTCTGTGAACAATGGCATACGGGTTTTTGGGTGAACATAAGTTTATTTTTCTAATGTAAGTACTCAGAAATGCAAATGTTAGATTGTATGGTAAGGGTATGTTTTATTTTTTATTTTTTAAAGAAGATGTCAAAGTTTTCCAGAGTGGCTGTACCATCCTGCATTTGTACCAGCAAAGCATGAGAGATCAGGTTGTTTGCATCCCCAGCAGCATTTGGTATTGTCATTTTGAACACAATTTCAACTGTTTAATCAGTATGTAGTGTTATATCATCATGCTTTTAATTTGTATTTCCCTAGTGGATGGTGATGCTGAACATATTTTCATGTGTTTATTTGCTATTCATATCTCTTTTTTGGTGAAATATCTAGCCATGTCTTTTGCCTGTTTTCTAATTATATTATTTATTGAGTTGAGTTTTGAGGGGTTTTGTTTTGTTTTTGAGACAAGGTCTCACTTTGTCACCCAGGCTGCAGTGCAGTGGTGCTGTCATAGCTCATTGCAACCTTGAACTCCTGGGCTCAAATGATCCTCCCACTTCAGCCTCCTAAGTGAGCAGTTGAGACTACAGGTGTAAGCCACCATGCCTGGCCTGAGAGTTCTTTCTACATATTAAATATGAGTCTTTGGTCAGATATATGATTTGCAAATATTTTCTCCTAGTCTGTAGCTTGTCTTTTTATCTTCTTAGCAGGGTTTTCTGCAGAGCAAAAAAGTAATTTTGACAAAATCCAATTTATTAATTTTTCCTTCTGTGAATTTTACTTCTGGTATCATATCTAAGAACCTTTTGCCCAGGACCTAGGTTCCTATAATTTTTTTCTTATATTATCTTCTAAAAGTTTCATGGTTTTGTGCTTTATATTTACATTTATAATCCATGTTTTGTGTAAGATATGAGATTTAGGTCAAGGTTCTTTTTTTTTTTTTTTTTTTGCTTATAGATATCCAGTTGTTCTAGCTCCATGTGCTGCAAAAAACTCTCCTTCCTTCATGGAATTGATTTTGCATCCTTGTCACAAATCAGTTGGCCTTACCTGTGTGGGGGGCTACTTCTGAGTTGTCTGTTCTGTTCCATTGATCTATGTATTCTTTTTCTTTTATGAGATGGGGTCTCACTCTGTCACCTAGGCTGGAGCTCACTGTAGCCTGGAATTCCTGGGCTCCAGCGATCCTCCTGCTTCAGTCTGGTCTATGTATCTTGCTATTTGAGAATAAGAAAGAAGGACTTCAAGATCCAGGTTAGACTCCCCATGCCCCAGTACCTCTGGCCTCCACCAAGAATGGATGTGAGCATTGGAACTGGGCTCACCACCCCTGGGGGGTTTGCTCTGCACAGGAGCATGTGTGAAGGACTTTGCCCATTGCTTTCTCTACCACATTCCCCAGACACTACTGTTTTGGGTCTCTTTTCATTTCTTTTCCTTGCTTACGCATGTTCTCAGATTAAAGTGGGATTTTCTGAAACAGATTTTTTCTATAATGGGGTAAAAACCGTAAGTAAACAGAATTATCATAACAATTTAAATAGTAATAAAATATGTTTTTCTGTTTCTATTCAAAGAGGGGGATAGGTAACTAGAGAAGATGAAAGGAAAAGCTAGATTTGTGGGTGGTAGGTGTGTTTTTTTCTTCTTCTTCTTCTTCAATAACAGGTACAGAGTTTTAGTAAAGGACTTCAAGGCAAAAGGAAAAAAATAGCATATACTGTTATGGGGTTATTTTTATCTTTCATTTTTATGACAACTTATTTGTACTTAAGAGAATCTTTCCAAAGAGTTAGAAGCATCATTAAATAAAGACTGTGAAATGTGCAATATGGCTTATTTATTTAAATGTTAATTGGTCCAACGAACACTTCTAATTAGCTCTATATTTGCTTAGCAAAAAGTTTTACAAATTCCAATTGTGAAAAGCAGCTATTTTGAGCTGGTAAGCATGTTGCAGCCTCAGCTATGATTTTTCTATAGTTCTCAGCCCTTGAAGGCACAATTTAATTTTTCATGTATGCATACTAGCAACGGTAAACACTTGCGAGTGTAAAGAACCTTCTTTAATTAGCTGCACAACAATTAAAGGATTCACAAACTAAATTGAACCCTGTCTCGGTGCTTACTAGCTGAATTCTACCACCTGTCACAACAGCACTTTGTTCAATCTGTTATGCAAAATCATTATAGCAATATAGCGGAGGGGGAAAAAAAAGAGAAAACAGCAATTATTTCTTACTTTTCTCTTGAATGGGTTATTTTGGGTTATACTGATGTCAGGTTCATTGAAGCTAACCTTTTGAAATCTGTAACAGCATAATACTTCTAAGGCAGTCTCAGAATGGCTAGAAGAATATTCCGTTTTACATTTTTAGGAGGAAGCAGCATTCATTTCTTTTCTCCTAAAAGTGCTGGAGACTCTGATCATTTGAAACAACCTGTTCTACCTGTCCCAGCCACCTTCCATTTGCCTTTTTTTCACAAGGAACCTGTATGGCTCGACAGGCTCCTGTGTTTTAAAATCTTGCAAACCGCGGCCGACGTGAGTTTAAAGATGCAATTCTCAAACTGTCGCCTCCAAAGCTCGAGTCATGTTACTTCATAAGCCCAGTCACTTACTGTAAAGACATGTGTGTTGCTTGCTTTTTAAACATTTTTTTAATTTTAAAAATACATATATAATTTTCAAAATTTGATTTAAACTAAACTGCTCTCCTGTTTAGACTGGGTCGGAGGGGAATGTTCCCCCCACCCCACCCTGGCCATTTGCAGAGACAAAGCCTTTATTGTGAGACCCAAACCCAAAGCCTGACATGACAGACTTCTCCCTGGAGTCGAGGAGTAAATGTTTACATTTGGTGTTGCCGTGCCCTGGCCCCCTGGCAGGAATGCTTGCAACTCTGGGCTTTCACATACAGAAGGGATGGGGAGGGATGCTTTGCGGAGGAGAACACCTCTGCTGACGAGCTGCAGTTTGAGACGCTGCCTGGCATTGCTTAAAATGGTATCAATAACATATTGTTAGTTCCAGCCTCCAAAGCATATGCGATCTGGCCATTTCAGACATCGCAGCGATTGTAGACAAACCACTGAGTCTAGTCAGAGGGTCTGCATTCTCCCGCATTACAGTAGTTTTTAAAAGTTGTTCTTTACATCATTTCAGGAAAATGCACAACGAAGACAAGGCAGGCCTTTGAAAATCCAAACTCTTTCCCTCAAAAAATGCTGAAAGGAGGAAAGTGAGAGCCAAAGGTCAAAGGCTGCACAAGAATGTGTTTCTCTATTTTTCCTATTTCTTAAGCAGAGGAAACAGTCATCGTTGTGGCATTTGGGTAAGAAGGACTGTCTTCGATCGGGTCCGGGAGGGAGGATGTGAAGTCTACAGGGGCTTCCCTCTTCTTTCTACTGAAATCCAACTCTTGGGCTGGTCTAGGGCTAGTGCGTGGAAATTAAAGTGAGCTGCTATCTGCATAATTGAAGTTGATGAAACGCATATTCTTCCTGCAAACTTGCAGCTCTAGAAAGAAGACCTACTTGCTGTCTTCCGCAGCCTCCCTGTCTGCTGCTGCACTCGGCTGCTGTTTTATTGCCAGAGTCTCCAAGTGCAGGGTCCAGCTGCTCTTTGTTCCTGGGCATGCCAACCCCCTTGTTCTTCCTGTGCTCTTGACAGCAGTGTCTGCACCAGGCTTTTGATGGGAGGCTGCTGTTGTCTTCAGGGATGGGATGGTCACATAGTAGGCTCTCAGTGAACATCTGGTGATGACCATAAATGTAATCTCCACTTGGCCGAAGAACTCATGGGAATTGAAGGGTAGATTCAGGCAATTTAAACTCTTCAGCATTTCCCTCTATTTTTCTTTTCTTTTCTTCTTTCTTCCTTTTTTTTTTTTTTTTTTCTGCTGTTCATTTAGAATCTCCTCATCACGGTGCACTATTTGTTCTGTTCCCACATTCCTTATGGCTAGTCCTGCAAGAGAAGATGGTAGGAAGAAGAACAGTAGCCAGCGTTGCCCATGCAGGGTCTGCTTATCTTGTGCTCAGACCTGGGTTGGGCACAAAGGGGGCCACTTTGCCCTCAAGAGGCTTCTAGTCTGGGCACAGAGCCCAGACTCCTGAAGGAAATGTGGAGACAGCCTTGGTGTAGATTCCGTATTTGGGGCAGGCTGGAGGGGGGACACTGTTTTCTGGCACCCCAGCATCGCTGGAACTCCAGCATCCTCAACTCCAGGCCACTTGAGGTAGTGGTGGCCTAGCAGTGAGGTGCATGGCACATGGAGACAGGCGGTCTGGGTTCAGCTCCAGCAATCTAGTGATCAGATGTGAAACTTGAAGCAAGTTATTTAACCTCTCTGCGTCTCAGTTTCCTCAACCATAAAATGAGTTTGATGGTAGTAAAATTTGCTGGTAGAGTTTGAGAATTACGTGGAGGCGCTTAGAACAGGAATGAGTGCCCGGGAAGTACCGTGTTAGTTACCATTGCTGTTTGTTTCTAGAAAACTCTCCAACCATGATTTTCCTCTTCTCTCACACTACAACCACAGTCATCAACACAGAAGAAGACTTCTGTGACCAAATGTCGGGGTGAGGGGGCTTCTCCACACACCCAGCAGTGGACACCAGCTGGGTGTCCCACAATTCCATTCTGCCACCATCTACCCGGAGATCCCACAGGTTGCAAACTCAATCCCCAAGACAGTCCCACCCCAGACACCAGTTGCAATTCCAGGCCTCACAAACTTCTGACCAACAGCCTTCACGTTGGGGTTCCCATGACCCCCTCTTTGGATTCTATTAATTTGCTGGAACAGCTCACAGAACTCAGGGAAATATTTACTTATGCTTATCAGTTTATTATAAAGAATATTACAAAGGATGTGGATGAAGAGAGGCATAGGGCAACATACGGGGCATGGTGGGGAGCTTCTGTGCCCTCCCTAGGCACCACTGTCTGGGAACCTCAATGCGTTCAGCTATCCCGAAGCTCCCAGAACCCAGTCCTCTTGGGTTTTTAGGGAAGCCCTAAAAACATATTTAGGGATATGTATGATGTCATACATATCCTTCAGAATGTAGAGTGAGACCTTCTTTGGGGAGGGTCTTAATACCCCAAATCAGAAAGATGGGGGAAGATTAGAGTCCTGCCTTGGGGCAGGTGAAAGGAGGTCAGGAAAAGATCAGAAGTATTCTGTTTCCTGAGGCCTAATACTACCAATATTATAACAAAAGACTCTAACAGGGACCATGGGAGTTATGAGCTAGGAACCACGGACAAAACCTATGTATATATAATAACACCAAACTACTACTTCCTGAACTTGGGGTCTTCTTGTGCCTGAACTCCGTAGGTTCCGAGACTCAACAGGACCTTAGGAAACCATCTCCTACCTCCTGACGTCAGGCTTGATGGGTCTGATGAGCCATCAGGCCAGAGTCTTCCAGGGAAAGCTTCTCGATGGGTACTGAACCATTTAAGACTACACTTCTCCCTTGCCTCTTGATATTGTTTATAGGTGCAGTGTTGTGGTCTAGAAGGTGGATTTTCAGAACCAGTGTGATCAGACGCTGCACCCGAATCGTTTTCTACCTGTGCATCCTGCCTACTGGAATTTGGCATTACTTACTGAAGAATGTGGAGGCCCTTGATGCAATAGGCACTCTTAACATCTGTTTTTTTTTTTTTTTTTTAAGATAGAGTCTCACTCTGTATCCCAGGTTGAAGTGCACTGGCGCAATCTCCGCTCACTGCAACCTCCACCTCCTGGATTCAACCGATTCTCCTACCTCAGCCTCCTGAGTAGCTGGGATTACAGGCACTCGCCAACACACCCAACTAATTTTTGTGTTTTTAGTAGAGACAGGATTTCACCATGTTGTCCAAGCTGGTCTTGAACTCCTGACCTCAGGAGATCTACCCGCCTCAGCCTCCCAAAGTGCTGGGATTACAGGCATGAGTCACCATGCCTGGCCACTGTTTCTATCTTATCAAACCTGGAGGATCTCTAAAGTCAGGAGTTCCTGAGTATCTTCCATGCTAGAAGTATGTGCGTTGTTCCATGTGCATAGAATGTGGGAGAGACACAATCATTGCTAATATATGAATTTATAGCCTAGCAGGGGCACCGAGAAAAGAGGACAACTCATCAACCACGATGCATGCCCAGGGAGAAACAATCCAAGGAAGGGGAGTGGGAGATGAGAGAGTGGAGTGTGGTTAAGGACTGGGAAAGGATCAGGAGCAGGTGCCACCAAGTGAGAATCTTAATTTGCCACGGTCATGGGTGGGGGAAAGTTCTGAAGGTGTTTTCTTTGAAATCCACACTGCTTTACTCCAGGCCAACAGGGATTTTGGCCAGGAGACTGCAGGATGATGTAGGAGAGCTCTGCTGTTGGGGAAGGATGCATTGTAGGGCTATAAATACCTGAGATAGGAAATGCATATTTTTAGCCCCAGGCATTAAGGAAACTTGGATTATCTAGCAGTGATTGGGGTCATCTCCCAGCTCTGTTTCTACACTGGGAAACTGTGCGGCCAGTTTTCCTTTTAAGGGTTGAGCAACATGCCAGGGCTGGCACAGCTTGGTGCCTGACACAGAGTGACCCTTGGAAACTGTCTGTGGAATGACTGTGTGACAGCCTCCAATGAACAAGTTTTCTGTAGCAAGTGTGCTCCTTTAAAGTGGGGGCCACCACAACTTGTTGGCATTTCCCTGGGTGTTGCTATCGTGTCAGTTTCTCATGGTGATAACCTTTTAAAAGATGTTTGATCCCTAAGCAGTGTAGAAAGAGACTCAAGCAGATAGGAGATCCACAGAGTAGACAGAGGGCATCCCCAACCCCTGTTGTCTCTGCTGTGGACCCTGGACTGACTGCAATCATGTCGGGTCCCACCAGTTACTTTAATGAGAGGGGATTTTGCTTTTGCAGAAGTTGCTGCCTTTCTTGTGCCTGTTATTTTGCTCACTTATTACTGGGGTCACAGCAGGTGACTGGATAAAGGATCACCAGAAACAGGGAGCCAGCCCTACAACTCCACTCTGCTCCTCCCTGACCTACCCTGTCCTGTATGGCCAACAGACTGCAAAGGATGTTTCTTCCTTTTTGTTTATATTGACGTTTTGCTAGTTTTTCTGACCATTACCTAATGAGCTGATTTCAAAATCAGCTTGCTATTTGTTTCGAGAATACTCACCAACCGCGATTTTCCTCTTTTTTCACACTACAACTATAGTCATCAACACAGAAGAAGACTTCTGTGGCCAAATGTCGGTGTGGGGGACTCCCCCACACCCAGCAGTGGACACCAGCTGGGTGTCCCCCAATTCAATTCTGCCACCATCTGCCTGGAGATCCCACAGGGTGAGAGTTCAGTCCCCAAGATGGCCCCGCCCCAGACACAAGTTGCAAACCTGGTTCTCACGAACTTCTGACCAACAGGCTTCACGTGGGGGCTTCCAACACCCCTTTTTTTGTGTTCTGAGCAGCAGGAAGGGAATGGACATCCCTGGGTGATCACCAAGATGAGTTCTTTGCTGTCTCTCCTTTCAGGCCCTTATGCATATATATTCTCTCGTTTTGTTGTTGTACATAAAGTGGATTATGCTTTGCATGCCATTTTGTGACCAGCCACTGAATTTAATGTATTCTTCTGCACCCTGCTTGATGAGTGCAAAAACAATTGCATGACTCTACCATGATTGATTTATCTAACCCAGTCCTGTGGGTGGAAATACAGATGGTTTCAAATTTTCTTTTTCTCTCGTTAGATGTGGGGACTGGGCTCCTTGCCTTTGGCTCATAGAGGGTGACTGGGGTTCCCTTCGTTGAGAGGAAAGTGGCTGTCATGAAATCAGTTGGGTTTTCTCAGATGTGATGGGCACCATGAATACCTGCTTTGGCCAACTCATCACCAACCCTGATGGGGTCTCAGGCATATACTTTTGGATTGGAGATGGGATATGAGAAAGATGGGCTGTGTTTCTTTTCCTGTGAGTGGATACATGGACCCATGCCCATGTACATGTGTGCACAGAGGTGTGGAGGAAGTTCAACCTGTTTTTTGCTTTGGGTTTTTGGTGATTGAATCCAGGTCATTATAGACCATGGGGAGGAGGGTGGAAATCTGGGTGTTGCATTCTAGTGTAATTGGCCACTAGTATAATTACCCTAACCTTCTGAGTGCCTGCTGATGGGTGTTAAGCATTTGTCTACACCATTTTTGATTAGTGCATGGTATCCAGGGGGTGCCCTTGTGAGCCAGCCTCCCCTCCCCATCACCACCTTTGTTCCTTGAGCTTCTTTCCTTCAATACTCCATCTGCATTCTTTGTCCAGGCCACAGCCTTTTCTCCAGGAATTAAAAAGTCATCACTGTTTTCTACTGCCATTAAATCTTCTTGACCTTTGATAAGAGTTGTGAGCTGCTCCCTCCTCTGCCAATTTAAGCAGCTGGGAGGGATATTGGTGAGGGCACAGGAAGTAAGTGGAAGAAGGGCATCAAGGGGGTCACATCACAGTTGCAATCTGCTTTTGTTTTATTCCTTTGGTTGTTAGTAATTAGTCATTCATCCATCCATATCTCCATCCATCCATCAGCCATCATTGATCCATCTGTCAATCTATCCATCATCCATCCATCTATCCTTCCATCTATTCATCCATCTATCCTTCCATCTATTAATCCATCCATTATTCTCTATCCATCTATCAACCATCCATCTATATATATTCATCCACCCTCCATCCATCGATCTTCTGTCCATCCTTCACCTATCATCATCCATCTATTCATCCATCCATCCATCCATCCATCCATCCACAAATCCATCATTCATTCATTATAATCCATTTGTATCCATCCATCCATCCATCCATCCATCCATCCATCCCTCCCTCCACAAATCCGTCATTCATCCATTATCATCCATTCGTCTATTCATCCATCCATCCATCCATTCATCCATCTATCCCTGTCTTTCTATCTAAACATTCATCTCTGGTATGTAGAATGGTGCCTGGCATACAGTAGTTGCTCAATACATACTTGTTGAATAAATGAATGAATAAATAAATAAAAGTCAGACGTTTTGAACTTGGAGAGTGTATTTCCTGCCAATAGGCTGCAGCAGGCCTATGAGATTCAGATCACCTTGTTCTGCTAAAGGACATCTCAAGCCTTGCTAATCTTACAGAGCTCTCTTTTCTTATGTTGTTATCCTTGGGAGGCACCCTGTCTAATTTTCTCCTTCCGAATCCCTGGCCCCCCTGCTCCCTGCTTCCTTGGCAGCAGACAAGGAAGAAGGGCAATCTAGGTGTACTTTTATAAATGACATTTTGGTGAACATCATTTCAACTAAATCTTTGTACACATTCTTAATTATTTCCTTAGGTTTAATTGCTAGAAGTGGAATTGCCAGGTTAAAGAGAATGCACATTTAAAGACTTGAATACCTGTTGCCAAATTGCCCTTCAGGCATGTTATGTCAAATTATGTCCCCCCACCACCACCACTGCCATACAAATTATGACCCTGTCCCTTTCCTTATATTCCTTCATGTCTGAATGTTATTTAACAAAGTGATACACCGTACTAATTTTATATGCAAACTGTCTCATTTTACTTTTTATTTCTCAAGCTTAATATGTATGTATATCTATATTTTATGTAGATATCTATCTATGTAGATGTAAAGATACATATCTTTAATGGAATGTCTCTAATTCCCTTAGGTGAATTACCTGTTTATGACTTCTGTCTGGTTTCCTTTTGAGTATTTGAGTTTTTTTTTAACTGTTGCATCTCTTCCTACATCAGAGATATTAACCCTTTGTCTTATACACATCTTCTAATTGTTTTTTCCAAGTATTTCACTTGGAAAAATATTTTGTACACAGTGTTTTCTAATGAGATAAAGGGATTTAAGTGATTAAATCTTTTAATCTATTCCTTTACTTTTTAGTGTCATGCTTTGAAAATAATTTCCTACCTTATTAATATATTAATATACTCCTAAATTCACCTTATGTATTTATGATTTTATTTTAAAATATAAATTTCTAATCCATTAAGTGCTTATTTTGATGCATATCATTAGGGTAGAATTTTATATTCACACATTGCACACATATTCATAATTTTCTATTAATGAGATTTTAAAATTATATTTTCCAACTGATATATAAGATATATAGGAAAACTCCATTTACTTTTTGTTCTTTGAAATTTATAAATAAAATAACTTTAAAACATTATTTCAAATAGATAAACAATAAAAAGTGAAGGTCTTTTTAAAATCTCCCATCTTCACCTCAATTTCACCCTTTTCTCAAGAGGTAATGATTATTCATGGATTGACATTATCTCTGCACATGCACAAAAACATATACATATAAAGGAGTTCTTGTTTTTTACAAACATGGCAAAACCCTGTATGCATTGATTTGACACTAGCATTTATATACTTAAGAATATAGATATCTATTTAATTCTCTTAAACTTGGACAAAATTCCATGATATGGATGTACCAAACTACTTAGGTGTTTTCCAATGGATCAATGATTGAATCATTTCCATTATTTCTCCAATTAAAAATGCTGCAAAAAATTTTCTGGCACATACACATGTGAATATTTCTATAATATAGATACCTCCAAGTGGCATTGTTAGGTTGAAGGGTATGCAGGTTTAAAGTTTTCATGGATATTGAAGAATTGCTTTCTAAAAAGCGTGCACCAGTTTACTTTTCTGCAGATAGTGTGTGAGAATGGTCGGTTTCCCAAAACTGTACCAACAATATATAAATAAAGCTTTTTAGTTTTTTTGCAATCTGATGCACTAAATTTTTAAAATTTTATGTGAATTTCCTTTAGTGTATAGTTAAATATATGTTTTTATGTATACAACTTTATATGGCTTCATTTTCAAATGTCTTTATCAAGGATTATAAAAAAATTCTCCTATGATTTTAGTGATGACTTCTTAGTTTTAAAACTATTTTTGTGTGAAGTAATTTTGTGTGATGTATTTTTTAAATGCATATCCTATTGTCTCAATATGTTTACTGCTCAGTCTATTTTTATATCTGAATCATCACCTTTATCAAAACCATGTCTCACTGTGAGGCTTCCCTCTACCTGGTTCATTGATATATTTGTCTACTTCTGTATACTACCACATATTTCAATTGTTATAGTTTTATTATATTTTGATTTGATAGTACACATGCTGTCTGTTTATTCTTTCTTAAAACTTGCTTGGCAATTACCACATTTTTAAATATTAGATTTCACTTGCTAAGTTTGATAGATGATCTTATTGATAATTTGACTTGACTTTATAGATTAATTTAATAAGAATTTATGTATTTACAATATCACCATTTCATCCATGAACGTGGTATAGGTCTATTCAGGTCTTATTTTATGTTCCTTTGTAAAGTTTTACGTTTTACTTTTATAGATTTTGCCCATTTCTTATTATATTTATTCTGGGTGTTTGAAATTTCCTCTGAGAACTTACAGTTTTTTTTATATACAAGAAAAGATCATTTTCAGTATATTGATTTTATCTTTGACATCTTACTGTACATTTATTAGTACTAACAGTTTTGTACTTTATTCTTTGGACCTTTTAGGTATAGTCATTTTCAACTGTGAATAACGAGAGTTTTGCCTGGTTCTTGTCAATAATTACAACTCGTAACTTCTTTTTTTTTCCCAAAAATTCACATTGTTTGTATTGACTAAGACTTCCAGGACAGAGTGTCTTGTTGCTATCTTTAACAGAAATAATTCCAATGTTTTGCCATTAAACATAATGTGTGATTTGGTAATTTATCTTTTTATAAATCAGGAAGGAATGTTGAATTTTATCAAGTGGCCTTGGGATGTTGCTGATATAATATGATTATTCTCTTGTAAGATATTAATATAGTGAATTAGTAGATTTTCTATTGTTGAATGAATCTTGAATTATTGGGGGTAAATTCCAGTTGTTCTTTAATAAATTATGTGAATATACCATACAGTTCATTTCACTAATATTTTACTTGATATTTATATTGATGTTAATAAATGAGATTGCCTTATAGCTTCTATAGAAAGTAGTAGTAACAGTAGTAACAGTAATTCTTGTCCTTCCTTTTCTCCTTCTCCTCCTTCCCCTCTTTCTCCTCCCTCCCTTCTTTCTTTTTGCCTTATATGCTATATCTAGTAGCACTATCCTAGTCTCAGAAAATGAAATGAGAAACTTTCTATTTTTTCTGTGTTCTGAGATAGTTTATAAACATAGAGATGATCTGTTTCTCTGAACTTCTGGTAAACTATGAGCATAAAACTGATGAGGCTAAATTCTTTCTATAGTTATTATTGTATTCAGGTATGTTACTTCTCTTTGTCATATCTGATAATTTTTTTAGACAATTCATTCATTTTAGTGTCGATTTTCAAATTTAATGGTATAAAGTTATTCTGTATTTTATCATTATTTTTAAATGTCTTTTGTATCTGAATTTATATTCCCCTCCTCAATCCCATGTTGTTTGTGTTTTCTCTCTTTATTCTTATCCATATTGCCACGTTTATTTTCTTGGTCTTTTCAAAGAAACTGTTTTTAATTGTATTGAATGAGCCTTTAGGGGGAAAGGGTATGGAGTGGGTTCTATTTAATGAGTGTCTGCTGTTATTTTTATTAATCCCTTCTTACTTTCATCAGGTTTATTTTTATTACCCCCCTCCCTAGTTTATGGAATTGAAGGCTTTGTTCATTTGTTTTCAATTCTTTTCACTTTCTATTCATTACATTAAAGGTTATAAAGTCTCATTTGACTACCCTCTTAACCACATCCTAGAATTTTATTCGTTTGTTTTGCTATTGCTTTGTTTTTACCTTTAATTTGAACACATAATTAATAAGATTTCTATGTTTTGGAACTTTATTCAGGTGTTTTTGTATGTTGTAATACATGTAGCATTTTTGAGATGTTCATGGATGTTTGTAAAGAATTCATATTTTCTGTTGGGTATGGAGTTCTGTCACTCTTATTTTTAAACATTTATTTTTAAAATCTAATTTCCTATCTGAGGAAAGCATGGTAACCTTTTCCATGATGAATTTGTTAGTTTTGCGTTACATTACCCACTTTTGTAGTATGTATTTTATAGCTTTGCTGCTAGGTGCATAGAAGTTCATCACTATGATTGCTCCTTGAAGTTCTTTTATAGACTGTATTCTTTCTTGACATAAAAATTCCCTGTACTGGCCGGGCATGGTGGTTCACATCTGTAATCTCAGTACTTTGGGAGGCCAAGGCAGGCAAATCATGAGGTGAGGAGTTTGAGAATAGCCTGGCTAGCATGGTGAAACCCCCTGTCTTTACTAAAAATACAAAAAATCAGCTGGACATGGTGGTGGCGGGTGCCTGTAATCCCAGCTACTTGGGAGGCTGAGACAGGAGAATCACTTGAACCTGGGAGGTGGAGGTTGCAGTGAGCCGAGATCCTGCTACTGCATTCCAACCCTGGGCAACAGTCTCAAAAAAAAAAAAAAAAAATTTTTTTTTTCACTGTATCTACTTAATGTTTTGGCCTCAAATTATATTTTATATGATACTAATATTTCAATAGTTACTTTTGTTTTATGGATGTTGCTTTGTATATGTCTTTTCTGTTCTTGTATTTTCAACCTTTATGTGAAACTGGTTCTCACATAAAGAATATAAAACTGGGGAATAGTGGGCATATATTTAACCTAATCCATTATTTGAAATTATTTATTTTTATACATTATTTTAACCCATTAACATTGATTAAGTTTACTAATATGTTTAGTTTTTATTTTTGCTTTTGTTTTTATGTTGTCTGTTAATCATGGCATATGAAGTTTTCTCTCTTTATTGCATGGAAGAAATTTTGTTTCCTTTTTTTTCTTTTCTGATTTAAAAAGTGTACACCTGGTGTTTGGTCACATAATGGGAATGCTTAATTTCTGACACATATTTTAAATGTGTGTATGTGTGCATACATGCATTCAGCATCCATATCCTCCTTTGAACAAGACAAAGCCTTATCTGTCACCCATCCCAGTCCCACGTCCTTTGCCTTTCCTTCATGTGAAAATGATCTGTGATTTTAATTTCAGACTTTGTAAAAACCGTTGTGCACTACCCATTATTTGGACTTAAATATAAATTTAAACTGAACTTTGGTTTACTTATTTTTTATTTCCTCTGTTATATAAAACCTTTAATGATTTCAGAGTGAGTCTGAGTCCTTTCTTATCTGAAAATGTGTTATTTTATCTTGCACTTGATGCTACATATAGAACTATAGGTTTAAAATAACTTCCCCCAGCCCTTTGAAAATATTACCTGACTGTTTTGAAACATTCAGTGTTGTCAGTGAGAAGTCTGATGACAGTCCAATTCTCATTCCTATGTGGGTAAGCTGCCTTCTTCTTCTTCCGTCTTCTTCCTTCCTTCTTCCTTCTTCTTCCTTCCTTCTTCCTTCCTTCTTCCTCCTCCTCCTCCTTCTTCTTCTTCTTCTTCCTCTTCTTCTTCTTCCTCTTCTTCCCCTTCTTCCCCTTCTTCTTCTTCCTCCTCCTCCTCTTCTTCTTCCTCCTCCTCTTCTTCTTCTTCCTCTTCTTCTCCTTCTCCTTCTTCCCCTCCCCCTCCCCCTTCTTCTTCCTCTTCCTCCTCCTCCTCTTCTTCTTCTTCTTTCAGCTTCATCTTCGTCTTCTTCTTCTCCTTCTTCTTTCTACTTCCCCCCCGCCCCTCCTCTCCTCCTCTTTCTCCTTCATCTCCTCCTCCTAATTTTCCTTCTTCTCCTCCCCACTCTCACTCCTCCCCTTCTCCCTTCCCCTTCTCCTCCTTCTTCCTCTTCTTCTTCTTCTTCCTCTTCCTTCTTCCTTCTTCTCCTTCTCCTCCTCCTTCTCTTTTTTTTCCTTCTAGCATTGTTTTTTCCACTTTCTTTTTGGAGGTTGGAGGTCTCTTCTTGATGTGACAGTGTGTGAATTCTTTTTTTCCAGAAATTTTCTCATCAGCTGGGGAATTCTTTCAAACTTAACTCTTTTTATTTTTCTCAGTCTACAGACTGAAAAATCATCATGATCATCATGATCATCATCGTCGTCATCACCATTATCATTTTTTTTTTTTTTTGAGACAGAGTGTTGCTTTGTAGCCCAGGCTGGAGTGCAGTGGTGCGATCTCGGCTCACTGCAAGCTCAGCTTCCCGGGTTCACACCATTCTCCTGCCTCAGCCTCCCAAGTAGCTGGGACTACAGGTGCCCACCACCATGCCTGGCTAATTTTTTGTATTTTTAATAGAGATGGAGTTTCACCGTGTTAGCCAGGATGGTCTCCATCTCCTGACCTCGTGATCTACCCGCCTCGGCCTCCCAAAGTGCTGGGATTACAGGTGTGAACCACCGCGCCTGGCCCATCATCATCATTTTTCATGATGATGAAAGAACTCGCTTGTTCTTTCTAGAACTTCTACTTGATGGGTATTAGACACTTTGGACTGTATCTGCATGTCTTTTCATTTATCTCTTATACTTTCCATTTCATTATTTTTATACTACTTTCAGTATGATCTTTCATGTCAGGAATTTGGCTGGGACGATTTCTATTCAGCATTTAGATCTTCAACAGAGATTTTAAGAAAATATATTCAATCAGATTTTGAATTTCCAACACTTTTTTGTCTTTTCCTTCTCTGATGGCTCTATTTCCAATCAGTCATTTCTCTCTTTATGGTTGCAATATTCTCTTTTTTGTGAAGATACTAGTTAGAATTTTTTATTAAATTATCTTTGTCCTCTGAATTCTTTTTTTTTTTTTTCCTTTGGGTATATCTTGGTTCTTCTTTGCTGTGTTTTTAGCTTCCTTCACATGTGTAGTGAGCTATTTTGTCATTTGTTTTTCTGAAAAGAGGACTAGTAGCTTAGTATTGGTGCCTGGCAGATATTCTTCTGTGGTTCTCTAGGTCTGTTATCCCATCAGACTTTCCATGGCATGGGAGGAATGCTTATTGGCTCTTACTATGGAGGGTTCTGGGACTGTCGGACTTACGTTAGGATGTGCAGTATGGGGTGTGTGGGCAGGAAAATAGGCAAGCTGGGACTCACCTGCCTCATCCCCGCCCTCCCCATCCTCCCTGGGAAGAGGGCAGGCTTTCTCTCTGGAACTGGGAGACTCAGGTGCTCGCCTTCCTAGTGGGCAGCGCTGCCATCTTCTTCCCCATCACGTTGATGGGACAACTTTAAACTCTCTCCTATGTCTTTCCAGGTCCCTGTCCTCACTTTAGAACATTTTTCTGGTTAGGTGATTCATATTCTTAGAGTCTTGGATAATACTTGGTGCTTGACTTTGAGGATGATGCTTCCCTCTACCACTGCACTTTCCATTTTGAGTTTTTATGGATCAGCTCATTATTTTCAAGTTCTTTCCCCGCATTATATTTGAGGCTATTCTTTGACCTCTGTCTATTGATCTGATCTCATCTATATTATGTATTTATTTATTTCTTGAGATGGAGTCTCACTCTGTCGTCCAGGCTGGAGTGCAGTGGCACGATCTTGGCTCACTGCAGCTTCCACTTCCTGGATTCAAACAATTCTCCCGCCCCAGCCTCCTGAATTGCTGGGATTATAGACACATGCCACCACTCCCGGCTATTTATTTTTTTCTTTTTTTTTAGTAGAAACAGGGTTTCACTATGTTGGCCAGGCTGGTCTCAAACTCCTGACTTCAGGTGATCCGCCTGCCTTGGCCTCCCAAAGTGCTGCGATTACAGGCATGAGCCACTGCCCCCGGCCCTGATTTCATTTACTTTCCATCCTCAGAAATATCTCAACATTCCTGGCATGCCGATGACCTGCTTCTTGTATTTTTAGTGCCATTAGGGAATTATTCTATGTGAAAAAAAGATCTTTTATGCCATTTCCAGGGATTTGAGGTGGCAGAGAAGGAGAGTGAATGTATCCAGTTTTCCATCTTGATACAATCCACTGCAAATTCTATTTAAATTTCAACTTTCTGGATTTTAAGATTTAGTGGAATTCTCTAAATACAAACATACTGTTAGAAAAAAAAGATAAAGTTTTCTTATTCTGATATTTATAGCTCTTATTTAATTTTCTTTGCTAATTGCATTAGCTAGAACTTCCATAACGATATTTAAGAATTGTGGTGATGGGGCATCTTTGCATCTTTAGTTTGTTTATAATTTTGATGAAAATGTCTCCAGTGTTTTATTACAAGGGCATGTTTTGGGGGTCAAATTGTTTTGGGTTTTTTAGACAGCGTCTTGTTCTATCGCCCTGGTTGGATTGGAGTGGTGCAGTCATTGCTCACTGCAGCCTTGAACTCCTGGAATTAAATGATCCTCCCACCCCAGCCTCCCAAATAGGTGACACGTCACTATGCCCAGCAATTTTTTTTTTCTTTTAATAGAGACAAGCTCTCGCTATGTTGCCCAGTCTGGTCTTGAACTCTTGGGCTCAAGCAGTCCTCTCTGCTCAGCCTCCCATAGTGTTGGGAGTACACTTGGCTTGTTTTGATATAAGTATATTTTCATGATCTTATTTTTGTATTGCCTATAATTTTTTTTTTTTTAAATCAGAAACAAATACCCAATTTTGCTGGAGGATTTTTGATGTCTATCAAAATGATCATGTAGATTTGTTCACTGGCCTATTATGGTCAATTTTTAAATCTTGTATCATCATTTTTGGCACTGATGGAACATTCTTTGTGTCCCGTTCTAAAATGAAGGAGACATCTCTGACCTACTCACTGTGTAGTTTCTTCTCTTCTCTGGAGAAGGCAACCTTTACCAGGTGAAATGTGTTCACTCATTCCCACCGTGGGTGCAGTATGGATGAGAGGAAATTAGCTTAATGTTCTTTGTTTTGTTGAATCTAAATGATAGATGTTTAGTAAGTGATGGTTGAATTTAACAGAAATATTTAGACTTCCAGGGTTTTTTGTAAAATTTCAAGTATCTAGGAGAAAAAATAAACTGTGCACCCTTCCTCATAAGATGTTAAATAGCATCTTTACTCACATCAATTACATTTTTGGAACGTCTACGTGCGTACTGGGCATTCTGCCTAGGGATCCGCAAAGATGGGACAGAGGTGGCTTCTCTGAAGTTGGGGTTGGCTGGGGTTGGAAGGGGTATCTGTGATGATGTGCCATCTCTAGAGGTGCCCATTTCCTTCATGCCACCATCACTAAACCATCACCTCTGGGAGTCATTTTCTTCCAAATTATGCAATTGAGATACTTGAATTGTTGTAATGGTTATTATTATTTTAAACTCTTATTTACTTAATTCTGGTGCAGACTAGATATATGGCCAGTTACCAAAAATTTTCTTTTAAAAATTATGTATTGAAGATTGGTCTCTGCTGAATGAGGATGGATTTTCTTTTATTTTAATTTTCCCTTCAGAAATAACTTTATATTTTTCTGATTAGAGAAACGATGCGTGTCCATGAACTAATTTGGAAAATACACAATAGCATTCAGAAGAGTGTTGGTTCCGCCACCCAGAAATAACATTTTTTAATTTTTTCTTTCATTATTTTCTATGCCTATATATTCTTTTCTTTTTCAGAATTGGGACCAAACTGTAACCATAGCTCTATCTTTCACTTGAAATGTTATCATGGGCGTGTTCCCATCCACTGAAATGTCTTTTGAAAGCCTGATTTTTAAGGCAGAACACTCCTCCGTGGCTTTGATGTAACCATTCCCCTACTCTTGAACATTTGGGGCATCTATGTGTTTTTCTCACTATAAATAGCATTTCCGTACAGTTTTGTCTTTGTTGCTGATAGCATTCCAGGTTTGTTCTAGGAGTGGAAAACTGAGTCATAGTTTATAAATGTTTTTGAGCCTTTTGATCTATAATGCCAAACTGCTTTCAGAAAAAATATACCAGTTTTCACTCCTTCCAGTACTTCTTAAGAATGCCCTTTCTCTTCAACCAGAAGCAGATATCATCATTACAAACACACACATATATGTGTGTATATTCACGTGTGTGTGTGCATGGCTAATTTTATGAATGATAAATGTTGCTTCTGCTGTTTTAAATCAGATTCTACCCAAGACAGATAAAATAAAGGAAACTTGGGTTTTGTATAAGACGAGATCTGAATGTGCAAATGGGCCAGCAGTATGAGGAGCAGGAGGATTGGATGGGGTCTGAGAAGAGGTCGCATGATCTATCTCCTGATGTGCTCACATCTGGGGAGTCTTTGACATGAGGCTTCTCTCACCGTGGCTCTCCCCATCCAGGCAGGACTCCCAACGTGTCCTCTGCTCCATGGCATCCTTGCCAGGCATGGAGAAACATTAGCAACCCGGGAAGCTCAGTGAAGAGGAAAGGCAGCAAAACAGAAGGGGTTAGAGTTCCCACCCGGGTGTGGCTTCCAGAGGCTGGAGGAGAGGCCAGATTGTGGTGGCCGGTCCTGGGATGAGTCATGACCCAGTGCTTGCAGGAGCCCCCGGAAGGTTGGGCACTGGGCAGAAAGAGTACAGGGCATCTGCAGGGACCCAGCCTGCATGTGACACTCCCAGGGATATCACGGGGAACTGCTTGTGCGTGGCTGAGAACAGAATCTGGCTTAATGCTTTTAACAAGTTAATGTTTGTGCTCATGGGCCCTGTGCACATTTAAGAATTAATTAAATCCTTTAAGGAAACCTTTTATGTTTGAGACCAAAGAAGATACTTAGGGGCCAAAATACCCCCAAAGAAGAAGGCCTGATCACATCTCTTATGTCTTGGAAGGCCCCAGAAGACCAACTTCCTTATACCCTGATCCACAGTGCAGTGTGTACAAATACCTTTAACCCATTCTTTTCAGAAGCCTCCTGGGGAGGCATATTAAACCTGAGTTATTTTCAATTTCATCTAAGGTGTCTCTATCCAATGCAGTTTCTTCAAAGTCTGCAATGTGGGATTCAAAATCTCTTAGCATCATCAAAGTCTTAGAAAAATATATTACTAGGAAGTGGAGCTGCTACTTGTGTGTTAATTACAACAAGCCCGGCTGCCGCGCAGATAATCTCTAGTGTCAGAAGCATCAGCTCAGGCAATATCAGGAAAAACAAAATCTTTTTGCAAAAAAAAAAAAAAAAATCCTAAGTTCTCTTTTTTTGCCTTCTAAGGGAAAAAAAGTGTGGTTCATTGTGAAGCTAAATCCCATCTATTTAGTTGTTCTTATAAGATTTCACTGATATTTGAAATATTCCTCTCTTGAAAGGGAAAAACAAGGTAGATTTTCACGATCCAGCCTCAGAATTGTTGTGCTATATTCGGAGGCTTTATCTTCAGAGGAAAAGCTGTAAATCGTCCATTTGGACCAGGTTCTGAGTACAACTAGAACTTTAGCTTGCCTAAGATGAATGCTTGATTTGCATGTGTGTGTTTTTTGGTGGATTTCACTGTTCGCCTTCACTTACACGCTGAGGTTGAAGTTGTGCAGCAGACAGGGCTCTTCTTTTCCGTGGCTTTGAGGGAAGTAGGGAATCTGTCACCAGCTGTCCCTCTGGGACATCCATGCTCCCTGAAAGTAGAGCCGGGTCCTGACCGAGACAGGGTCCTTTGGGCTTTGGAGGCAGTGAAGGTCAGGAATAGGTATGTAGAGGACCCAGCGTGCAGAGAAGGGAGGAGTCAGTAGATTTTTAAATTACTTTTTTTTCTTTAATGAGGAGGAAAACTCCATCGGTTCCCATTTATTCAGAACGTCTTAAGAAGATCCTAATCTACTGTGGCCTGAAGATCCCGGTTGGTTAAAGGAATGGCTGAATGACAGCCTGTCCTGACCAGGGAGCAGCAAGCCATTGGTAGTGCTCAGGGCGACTTCATGTTTTTTTTTTTTAATTTCCTTTTTAGAGACAGGGTCTCACTCTGTCACTCAGGCTGGAGTGCAGCAGCACAATCAGAGCTCACTGTAACCTCCCAATTCCTGGCCTCCTGAGTAGCTGGGATTACAGGCATGCCACTACGCCTGGCAATTTTTAATTTTTTGTAGAGAGGGGGGTCTCACCATGTTACCCAAGCTGGTCTCAAATGTCTGGGCTCAAGTGATCCTCCCACCTCAGGCTCCCATAGTACTGGGATTTCGGGCGTGAGCCACTGTCTCTGGCGTGGCAAGTTCAGAAGATACGGAGATTCCCGTGTAAAACAACCTAAGTCACAGGGTGAGAGACCTACCCTTGTCACCCTCCCTGGGATCTCCAGGAGAGAAGCTCCTTCCAGCCTCTAGTGTGTCTTTAACACCTTCTACCTCTGCAAGCCTCCCTCTGTACACGATAGCAGGCCCCAGGCCAGAGCCGGCTGCAGGCAGCAGTATTCAGCCAGAATTTAATAACATTGTTCTCATTTTATTTATTTTTATAATTACCTTTAATTTAGAGCAAGTGATACAAATTTCCATTTAGGGTAATGATATAGTTTCCTTTTAAATGCATTAAAGTAAAAAATAGGGAATTAATTAAAAAAATATTAGCAGGGGTACAAAAACATGGGAAAAAAATGTGAAGGTAGTTTACTGCAGTACAACTCTATAGCAAAAAGCATCAGGAAGGTGATATGTGGGTGCCTGAAACTGGGAGCACAGATCTGTAAGGCCCTTTTAGACTATTTTTATTTTATTTATTTTCTGAAACATGTGAGGGGACCCTTAGCTACTGGAGAGTTTAGGATTTTAGGAAACAGGGCTCTACAGAAAACCTCCTGAAGACAGGACATATTGACCTAAGAGGTTTAGGATGGATTCAGGCCCAAGGAAGTTGCATCACAAAGATCCCTAGATAGAATAGCCCCTCTCCTCCTTAGCATTAATTTTTCTAGAAAGAACTAAAGATATCTCCCTAAGCTAAGAGCCCCACTGCCCAAGAAAAAGTTTACTAGATGTCAAGTAATATTATAATGGATGCTGAATCTTACCTTGTCCTTTCTCTGAATTCTCCTGCCACCTCCCTGCAAGAGCATAGCCCATGGGGGGACCTACTGTATTCTTCCCACTCTCAGTTTGGGTATCAGGTCTTGACCCTCTTCCTTTCTAGAGGAGACTTATCCAGGCTCATCTTCACAGTTCTCATAATACCTAGCACATAGAAGGCATCATTTGCTCATTCCATCTATCCATCCATCCACACATCTACCCATCCTTCTATCCTTCTATTTAGCCCTTCTCTTTCTCTCCCTTCCTTTCTTCTTTTCTCTCTCTCTCCACACACCCATCCACATAGCCATCCATCCATGTACCCATCCACCACTCCCCATCCCTCCCTTCATCTGCCTATCTACACATCCATCCATCCATCCAACTGTCCATCCAACCAAACATCCATCCATCCATCCATCCACCCACCCATCCCTCCCTTCATCTGCTCATCTACACATCCATCCGACCATCCATCCATCCATCCATCCATCCATCCATCCACCCACCCACCCACACATCCCTCCATTCATCTACTCATCTACACATCCATCCATCCATCCATCCACCCACCCACCCATCCACCCATTCATCCAACCATCTTCTATTTAGCCCTTCTCTTTCTAATCCTTACTTTCTTCCTTTCTCCCTTCCTTCGCTCACCCATCCACATATCCATCCATCCATTCATCCCTCTACCACCCATCTATTTATCTATGTATTTACTTCTTCATCCACTAAATAAATATTTTGTTAAGAATATTCAGTATTAGAAAACAGCACCAAAAATCTGCTGGGTGCCCCCAGCACTCAGGTATCCAATAGGAATACAATAATAATAGAAGAAGACATTGTCACTGCTGTCACAGAGTTTATGGCTAATGAGAGACAGAAATGGAACAAGTGGCTATTCTATGCCCTTAATGAATGAAGAAGTGAATGAGTGGATTGGTAAATCCCTTTTCTCTGTCAGTGCTGGGCACTGGGACCTGTGGAGTCCAAGAATGCTGGGGTGAACAAGCAGTTTCATAGATCAGAGGTTGCACATGCCAGGCCTTCGCCAGCTGGGCTTCTGGAGTGAGATGACAGGCTCTGCACAGTCTGCTCAATCTGTCCCCAGCCACTGAGGGCCTGCCCAGACTGTGCGAAGAGCACGCAAGGGCAGGGCTCCCTCCCGGGGGCTTCGGCAGGAGCAAGGCTGGCAGTGACAGCAGCTGTGGCTGGGGACAGGGCCTGGGAGTGTTCGCTGCAAAGGGCGGCAGGGAGGTGGGGGCAGGTGGGAGGGTGGATAAATAGTAACATGATGGGGATTTCAGGGGGTCAGACACAGGCAGTCCCAGGCTCCCTGCCAGGGCCGAGCATGGTGTCTGGAAAAAAAGACATGGGGCAAGTTTCCCAGGGTCTGGGCAGTGCCCTCTGCACCTACCATCCCAGGCGCTTTGCTGGGGGCCTGGGCTGGCCCTGCTTGCTGTGAGTATGCGAGGGTGGCCACCCTGAAGCTCAGCTGATGCTGGCCCAGGGACACTTTGTTTCTGGGCCACAGGACCTGGCCATAGCTCATTTTCTTTCTCTCTTTAATTCTCCACCTGCTCTGGGTGCCCTGTTCCCAGCTCCAGATACCCTTACACTTCCTGCACTTTCTGAGGCACACACACGATGGGCTGCAGGGGTGCTTGGACTTGGAGCAGGAGCACTAGGTGGGTGCCTGGTCACTCTGGGCCTCTGAGCTTTATAACGCTCACTGTGCAATAAAAAGGAGGCCAGGAATCCCTCCCTCCAGGGCAGGGCTAACTGAGGGAGCACAGGGAATGAACCTCAAACCTGTGCAACATCAAACACCCTGGGGCTCCCCTGTCGTGGACAGCAGGCTGGCTTCTTTACTGAGCACAGGTAACACAGTCTGCTGAGCACACAGGGATCTGAACGTGGGTAACAGGGGCATCTCTGGGTTCTAGGGAGGCCGAGAGACATGCCTGGGACAGGGACATTTGGCTGTAGATCAGAGAAGTTACCCAAGGAGGGGATGGGGAGGGGAGGATGGATGCAAAAAAAATAATAGGGTGTGCAAGGCTCTCTGCTGAGAGGGAGCTTATTAAATCCACATGGCCTTCCTTCCAGAAAACTCTGGAACATCATGCATAACATAGATAAAATCACTTCTCCTTGACACAGACAAGGAAAGCCCTGGGGAAAGACCCATCGGTGGGATTTCAGACCCCTGGGCAAATGGCTAGGAGGCAGCTGGGCAGGGTGAGAAATGCATGCTTGGTGCCCATGGTGGAGTGCCCATTCTGTCCAGGGCACACAGGAGAAGGCTCTGCCTGCCACCTTCTGCTTCCCACCCGACGCTTCTGGACGAGCCCAAGACGGCGCATGGCTCATGACCCTGGGGGTGTGGGTGGAGCCTTCTGGGCTTAGGATGGTCAAGATTTAGATGAGTTCGGTAGAAGAAAACAAAGATGGTGAGGATGCAAAGGCATAAGAGGGACACAATGGACTTTGGGAACTCGAGGGAAAGAGTAGGAGGGGGGTGAGGGACAAAAGAGAACACATTGGGTACAGTGTGCACTGTTCTGGTGATGGGTGCACCAAAATCTCACAGTTCACCTCTTAAATAACTTATTTATGTTACCAAACATCACCTGTTCCCCAAAAACACATTGAAAACAAACAAACAAACAAACAAAGATGGGAGTGCTTTAGTGTGATCATGGTCAAGGAGAAGGCTGGAAGGGCAGAGGAGTAACCAAGGGACCCAGGGGGTGTCTGAAAGGGAGGGCATATTTGTTTATCAGCAGGATTCCTTTGGTTTCCAGTGATTGAAAATTTAACCCAAACCAACTTAAACCACCAGGAGACCTGTATTGACTCATGTCAGTGCAAAGTATGTAAGTGGTTCAGCCTCAGGTGCTACGTGATCCAGGAGCTCAAATGTCACCAAGCATCTGATCTCTCTCCTTTACCTCCTCAGCACTGGCCTTGTCCCCTAATGCTGCATAACTCCACTGCCAGCCGCTTAGACTCTTCTTGGTAGCAACACAGCTGCCACAGCTCCAGATCTCACTGAGAGTGTCTGAACCATCCTTGTAGCTCCCTGACAAGCCCTAGTTATCACTCTCGTTGGCCTGGAATCATGTGATGATCTTTGAACCAATTACCGAGGCTGGGGAATGGAACATTCTGAATGGCTCAAACTGATTTTATAATCAGAGGCAGGGAGCTGGCTACGTCTCACCCAAGCTGCAGGACTGAGTAGGAAGAGGGGTTCTCCCATGCAGGGACTGTGGTGGGCGTGGATTCAAGGATGTGGGTGTCCATGAAGGCATCTGTAGTTGGCTGTGGAGTCTGGACCTGATTAATAGGTGTGAGCAAGGGTGCAGGAAGTCCCAGACCCTACTAGGAACCCTGAGCATGGAGTGGCATTTTCAGGGTTCCCCTCCCAACAGAGCAGCGGTGGATTGGGGCTGGTAGCACACCCCGGCTGGACATGGCTGTGGGAGCCTCCCCAGAGGTGGCCTACCTTGGCAGGATCTCTGCAACCCCTGAGGAGCCACAAACAGGTAACGCTTGGCTTCCCCAGGCCTGCGTTATGAAAAGCTTGAGTTACAAAATGCTCTGGCCATTAAAAACCTGCTACTGACTTTAACAGCAATAAAATATCTGCTGTTTATGAGTAATTAGCCACTTCTGGAAAAGAGCTCTATTCCTTTAAATTTATGGGGTGCCTTGATTTATGCATTTCATGGTGGGGGGATGTCATGTTACATCACATCAACCTGATGTAATTTGATGCAAATCAAACACATGAAGGAGTGCATGGAAACGCTTTCTCCTGCCTCCTGAAGTGCGTTTTTATATGGGGGGAGGTCTTTGGTCCTTATTCCATCTTTGTTCTTCTTGCTTTCTTTATCAGGAAAGTCTTAGGCGAATCTTTACCCTGAATGTCCTCGGTCCTGAGTGCACTGGCTGCAGCCTCTGACCACCCTTCAGGTGCTTCCAAGGGGACTTCATATCCCTGAGGGTGGCAGAAATGTAAATATCTGAAGCTATTTAATGAGCACCCATGCCATGCCCTGGGTTGCAGGGGCCTGGGGAGGCCAACAGTGAGACATACTTCCTGATTTTAAGGACCCCAAGGTTGGTTCCTATACACAGGACATGGTGTAATCAATGAGTCTGATTTCATATTGTCTGAGAGGTGAGCATGGGGTCTGGCAGGGGGAAAATATATTTTGAAAGTCTTTCATAGCTTCTGAACCTCTGTCTGACAGCTTAGAGGGTAGAGGTGAGGGTATTCAACAATTTGTTGGTGGGATTATGTATCTCTTTGTCTGTGTGCATTATTTCTTCTTTAGTCCACCCACTCATTTATCTATCTGCTCATCCATCCATCCATCCATCCATCCAACATCCGTCTGACACCTACTAAATTTTTGAGTGAAGTAACCAAGAAAAGTAAGACACAGATGCATATCCACTAACTTGCTGTGTAACCATAGGTGAGTCATCCCCTACCATCTGGCCTCCATGTACCTATGTGTAAAATGGGCACATCAGACCAAGCGTCTAGGAGCTAGATGATCTCAGATGTTTCTCTTGCTCTGCCATCCTCTGTGCCATTGTCCCTTTCCTCAAGGAACATCTCTGTGCAAGTACAGAAGGTGTAGACAACTCTCATTCATGGGATGCAGAGGTGCTTGCCAAGTAGTTGAGGAGAATGTGGGGAAGAGTGATGGGAAGAGAGATAAGGTAGGATGCAGCGGTGGCCCTTTGGTGGAAGCCTTCGGCATGAATCTGGGTCGTTTGCCCATAGGAAAAACAGAGAGTTTTGATCTTTGATCTTTACACTTAAATGGAGTTATCTCATGGGTGTAGGGGACAGCAAGTGGAAAAAGCCTGACATCGGGCTTGGAGTACCACCCGTAGTCAACGTGAGCTTGTTGGTTGATTCTACACGTATCCCGCCCTGTTGGCTTTCTTGGCAGGACTGCTGGATGGGTTTTACTAGGATTCTTGGGGTCATGTAGAAAGCACACACCTTGGTCTTCTAGCATGAGGCCCTTTTCTATTCCTTTTGGTCTCAGGCATACTAGCTTTCCAGAATGCCCAGCGTCCTAGCCTGGCTTCCTCAAAGTGACAGGCAGTGGTGTTCAAGCATCCTGTATAATGGCTCTGGGCTTCTGACTTTAGACGGGAAGTTACAGTTGAAACAAGGCCACTTGACCTCCTTCCTGGTTCCACCTTGGGTGTGCCTCGAGACGATGGAGGAAGTTTAGGGTTCTCACAAAGTCCAGGTTCAATCTGTAATATAATTATTTAAAAATGGAACCTTGCTATTGTTTTGATTTGAGTCTTCTTGCTTTCTGGTTAGGAGCGACATTTTTGTGGTCATGAACCAAATTTTGTTTCTTCTGTGAGTTCCCTGCTCACATGCCTTTTGTCCAGGTTTCTAATAGGGGTGTTTGACTTTTCCTTGTTAACTGCAAGTGCTCTAAAAAATACAAAAGGTAAAGTTATTAACTCCTTGCCTACCACATATGCCTCTGAGTGCCAGACTTCCATGTGGCGTTGGAACAGGTGACTGTGAGCAGGACTGAGGGTGATTGCAGGCCTGATAGAGGCCGTGTCAACATGCAGATAGTGACAGAGGAAGGAGGAGGAGAGGCAGGAGCAGACGCAGCCTTTGCAGAGCACCTGCTCTGTGCAGATGCTGCTTCAAGTACTTCCTAGCAGTGACCTCACTCATCTTCCCAGGTACCTTAGCATTGCCACTGCAGCACATGCATAGAGCTGACAAGGTACCCCTCGGAGCTCAGTTCTTTTAGAGTAAGTTACTGTACACCTTCTTGAAGCAGCAGCAAGTTTTCCTTTGTTACCCAGAGTCCAAGTAAAGAGACTCCTCCAGGAGCCCAAAGAGTAGCAGTGGCTGCCCTGCGGGGACCACAGTGGCTGCTGAATGCTGCTTGCAGCTTGGGTAGGTGATACTTCCATGCCAAGATACTGCAGTTACAGACTGCCTTGGGGTTCTCTGAAGGCTTCTCCTTAGGACATAACTTCTGGCACCTGGAGGTGGGGGTAGGGGAAGACGTTGATGTCAAGTCCCTGGTGAGAAAGTACAGCGTGTCCAACATCAGATGGATGGTGCACTGAGGGTCCTGGACCAGCCCATGAATGGCATTTTCTCCCTTATGCGGAGAGAAACATTAATTGCTTCATTTTAGAATATATCCCTGTGTTCAGCATCAGCGAAATTCAATGGCAAATTGGTGATGGTTCAAGATCAGGGTTTGGCTACAGGGTCCTTCCCTGTCAGGTGGGTCTCAGAGGCACCCACAGGGGGACAGACGGAGGGGCTGAGTTCAGGGTCCAGCCTGGCCAGCCTCCTTGTCTGACACACTGGAAGCCATGATTCAGAGTGGGGCCAGGACACCTGAGGCCACATGGCTACCTGGATGACCATGCAGGTGTGGTTTAAGGGGGTGGGGGAAGCTACAAAGGGAGGATCCAGGCCCACTGATGTATGGTGGGGAGGCCGGTTGTCTTGGATCCTGGCCCTGGGGCTGGCTGGGAGAGGAGGTCAGTGCACCTGGGCTGGGGAGAGGAGTCATTCATTCAGTCAGCACTTCTTGAGCACCTGCTAGTGTGAGGCTCTGCTCTAGGCACTTGGGAATGTTGTCCTGGTGGATGTGTCATCATCACAGAGAGGATGCCTTAGCTGCCCCTGAGGGCATCCTATTTGGTTCCAGTTGACCGTCTTCTTCCCGACACTATGCAAGGATCTAGATCTTGGGGTGAAGTGAACTGAGATCAGGAAGAGACTTGACACATCAAGGAGGGCTTCCTGGAAGAAGTGGTATTTAATTTCTCTTAAGATTACTAGGCACAAGGGCAAGGAGGGATTGCAGAGAGGATGTTCCCAACAGGGGAAATGATATGCACAAAAGGATTCCAAGTTGCCCCTCTCTGCTTCCTGAGAAAATGGAGTCCTTTTTCTTTCTTTTCTTTCTCTCTCCCCCCGCTTTTTTTTAGATGGAGTCTTTTTCTGTCACCCAGGCTAGAGTGCAGCAGTGCAATCTCAGCTCACTGCAATCTCCACCTCCCCAGTTCAAGCGATTCTCTTGCCTCAGCCTCCTGAGTAGCTGGGACTACAGGCACGTGCCACCATGCCTGGATAATTTTTTGTATTTTCAGTAGAAATGGGGTTTCACCATATTGGCCAGGCTGGTCTCAGACTCCTAACCTCAAGTGATCCGCCTGCCTTGGCCTCTCAAAGAGCTGGGATTATAGGTATGAGCCACCTCTCCTACCCATGGGAGTCCTTTTTCAAAACACTAATAGGTTGAAGCAAGATGAACTGGAGGGTTCTCCATCCTCAGGTCACACTTTACTCCCCCTTCTTTCCTGATCATGGTTCGAAATTGGTCTTTGTCCCTGGAATCCATCTATGGCAGCAACACCCCCACATCTGAGACAGCAGCCCCTAGCAGCCCTGGTTCCATGAGCTGGGCCACCTGCAGCCGGCTCCCCCAGAACCTGCGTTGAGGTGGCCGTGAGTCAGTCGTCCCTCCTATCCCAGGAGGCCAGCCCGACAGAGGCCAGGCCAGTCTGGTGACCTATGCAGGAGCTAGGGATGCTAAACTGGGGACCTCAAGGCCAAAGAGGACTGAGGGCCTAGCCCAGCCCTGGCCAGCCTCCATCTGTTAGCCTCAGCACAGAAATTGAGGCAGCAGGGGACCCGATGGAGTGCCTGGGTTTTCTGCTCAGTAATGATCATGCGTACTTACCGGATGATGTGTATCTGAGCTTATGTCTTCGACAGGTGCCCCTGTGGACGAATCTCCCTGGGATGACTTCTATAAATATTTCAGAATCAAGCCCCCTTTGATCACTCTTGCATATGTGCATTTTACATTATATTTAGTTTTGCACCAAATCAAATCTGAGGCCTCTGTGAAATGAAAATAAACTGTTCGACATGATATCATAGTCCACAAGTGCTTAAATGTAAACGGCTTTAATCAGGGGTAAAGGAGCGGGGAGGTGTAGCCTGATGTCTATTCCCTGGCTGCTGCTGCACCAGGGAGGGGTCCTGCGGAGGCCAGGGCCTCTGGTTCCCAGGGCAGGGGCTGTGCGCTGGGGCTGGTGAAGAGAGCCAAGGCGGGTTAATAGGGGATTAAATATCTAACTTCCTGCCATGACCAAGTCTGCTTTAAAAAGGGAGCAAGAAAACCAGCGAGAGGAGAGTAATCAATACACTCCTGACAACTGCTGGTATCTTTTTCAGTTTTGCGTTATTATGTTAAAGATATATCATTCATTAAAAGCATACACACACACACACACACTCAGAGAGAGAGAGAGAGAGAGAGAGTTCTTGTTGCTTTCCTTGATGAGGTGGACACAGTTCAGATAAAAATCCATTACAGAGAATTAGAGGGCTATCTCCTCCCCAAATCATCCCATCTGGGTGAAATGGGAGCCCTGCTTCATGGCCTAGATGCAGGGTGTGAGGGCTGAGTTACCATTCCCAAACTGCAGTCCATGGATGTGACACCCTGGGCGACCTCCCCTCTCCTGCATAAGCTTAGAGGACCAGGGGGGTTGGAAGACTTTCCATAGGTTGGGATTCTCTATAAGCTACAGACAGGAGGCTGGTAACCCACCTACTCTCACCAAGCTTCCATTCTGAGGAAGCAGGATCCCCTCCAGCCCGGGTCAAATCCAGGAAGGCTTCCTGGAGCACGTGAAGCCAGGATGAAGCTGGGAGATGTGGGGAAAGTTTCTCCTTCTACTTTTTCACCATTAAAAAGAAGGCAAGGGGAGACTAACACCTTTTTCCAAACTCTATGCTCTTCTTTCTCATGCACGGGGAGCCCTCACCACCGCAAGAGCTTTGACCTTCCGATGTTTGGTTTGTGGTCCAGGAGTTTATTTTCATCCTTTACTGGTTTACCATCTTCTCTGACTCACATTGGATAGAATATTGCCTTTTCTAGCTGTGCATAGACAGAAGGTATGTACAGTTTTGAAGCTGTTCTCTTGTAAGTTTTCTGGAGACATGACCATGTCACCCCTATAGTTGGTGGCTGCCCTAATGGAGGCTCTGTGGGACTGACTGGATAGTCTTAGGACCTCAGCCGTTGGCATCTTTCTTATAGGAACCTGGTAGAAGGACGGGTGAGGCTCTCCCTGGCAATGTGAGGCATGCATGTTACATTCCTCCTCTATTAAGAGCTTCTTAAGCTGCTCTTTTGCCCCAATATAAACTCCATTCCACTAAGATTGGCTTTCAAGTCTGCACCAGCCCATGCCTCTGCCCTATCTCCTCTCTGTCCCCAGAGCATTCCAAGCTCCGTATACATTTTGTACATGCTGGTCTCTCAGGCACATGTGGCCTACTCCTCCTCTCTACCTGGTGACCCCCTCAAGGCTTGGCCAAGGCCTGTCTCCACCACCACCTTCCTTCCTTTCTCTCTTCTGCACTTCCATTCCACTGTGCCCAGCATGCTGAAACTCTCTCCAATTCAGCAGGTGACCCAAGCTTCATGAGTCCATCCATGCTTCCCTCCCTGAGTCAGCTTTTAAAGGCAAGGGCCTGGTCTTGCTTGTAGATCTCTAGATGTACCCATATCTTGCCACACGTAGGCATTACAAAATGTTATCAAAAGATGCCACTCCCGCTATATAGATTCTCGGATAAGACTGACAACAGGAGTGTTTTGTTTGTTTGTTTGTTTGTTTGTTTGAGATGGAGTTCACTCTTGTTGCTCAGGCTGGAGTCCAATGGCGCGATCTCTGTTCACTGCAACCTCCGCCTCCTGGGTTCAAGAGATACTCCTGCTTCAGCCTCCTGAGTAGCTGGGATTACAGGCATGTGCCACCCCACCTGGCTAATTTTATGTTTTTAGTAGAGATGAAGTTACTCCATGTTGGTCAGGCTGGTCTCGAACTCCCGACCTCAGGTGATCTGACCCCTTGGCCTCACAAAGTGCTGTGATTACAGCCATGAGCTACCATGACTGGCCAACAGGAGCATTTTTATTAACCACCTTTACATGCCTTAGTCATGTCCTTCCCCTCTCAGCATGTCCTCTGCTACCAGATAAGGGGGCTTCTGGATCTAAAAAGCTATGCTAACTGCTGTGGTCAGCATCTAAGAAGCGTTACTGCACAGGTAGAAAATGCCTCATTTTCTCTCCCACAACCCCCTGTGCCCTCTCAAAATCCCTTGGTGAATAGGACAGCCTATCAGTCTTTTAGAGAGAAAAAGAAACTGAGGCTCTGGCAGGGAACCAAGGTCACACTGATGCTAGTGGGAGAGCAGGCAATTGGATTCACGTCAGTGGAACTTCAGGTGTCATTCTCTTTCCATTACTCCAGTCTAGTTGGAGGAATAAGCCACCTGATTCTACAGGAGAATGTGGAATAATGTATCAGCCCTTCTAGATATTAAGAAAACAGAAGAGTCTAAAGATAATTTTTTGGGGGGTGACCCTCTGGTCTACCAGTCAGTGAGTAACAGACCTGCTAAATTTCTCCATCTGTAGTGCCTGCCATGTCTGCCCCTCATATTTTCACTGCTTGGCCCATGTCTTTGTGCATCCTCTGTTCCTTGGCCTCCTCAGAGCCTGCCCATGGCTGTGGCTTCCTTCTTTCCAGGCACTTCCCAAATGACTGAGCTGGCTTCTGACTGTCGTTATCCAGCCCAACAAGAATAAATGTGTTGCAAAAAGCCAGCCTGGCCACTAGCATGTCTGCATGACTTAACTTTCTGAGCCACTGTTTCCTCATCTTTTGTATTGGTATTCCAATACAATACAATTCCAATACAATAACATAGGACCAATCATCTAAGGTTGTATAAGGCTGACATGAGATAATGATTGTGATGTACCTAGTAGTGTTGGCAGGTGGTATTTTGATGAGGAGTAGGAAGATGATGAAGATGAGGATCCTGTTAATGTACATAGTGATGGTGGTGGCCATGATAGTGATGATGGTGGTGATTTTGGTGATAATGATGATGATGGTGATGGTGGTGATGATGATGGTGATGGTGATGATGGTGGTGATGGTGGTGATGGTAATGATGATGATGATGGTGATGATGGTGGTGGTGATGCTGATGATGGTGATAATGATGGTGATGATGCTGGTGGTGATGATGGTGATGGTGGTGATGCTGATGCTGATGATGGTGCTAATGATGATGGTGATGCTGGTGATGGTGATGGTGGTGATAGTGGTGATGATGGTGATAATGGTGGTAATGATGGTGATGATGATGGTGATGATAATGGTGATGGTGGTGATGCTGATACTGGTGATGGTGGTGATGATGGTGATGGCATGATGATGCTGTTGATGGTGATGATAATGGTGATGGTGGTGATGCTGATTCTGGTGATGGTGGTGATGATGATGGTGATGGTGTGATGATGATGCTGTTGATGGTGATGATGATCATGATGCTGGTGATGCTGGTGATGTTGGTGATGATGGTGGTGATGCTGCTGCTGCTGCTGATGATGATGATGATGGTGATGATTATGATGATAGTGATGATGATGCTGATAATGGTGATGGTGATGGTGATGGTGATGATGGTGATGCTCTTGCTGCTGCTGCTGCTGAGGATTGTTGCTTTTTATTGAGAGGACAGTCCATAGTCTTAACAACTACCCCATGTGAACTTTTCTTCATTCCATCCCCAGCACCTACTTGCCTGGCTTTGTGTGTTATGGGCAGGAAGTGACCCAGAGATCCAGACCAGAAGTCTTCTCTACTCTGAGAAGATGACAGGAGAACCCCTTTGTGGCCATTTTTCTTTTCCATCTGATGTTGTTGTGCTCATTATCTGTATTCATTTCTGGGCTGCAGTTTCAGCAGAGACTCCAAAAGCCACAGTGATGAAAGCTCTTTGCCTTTGAGAATTTTTTTTTTTCACCAAACCCAAACCAAAAATGGTCACGTCTTTGAGAATTTTGAAGTCATCCAAAGTTTCTAGGGAGAAGACACTCAAATTCTTTTCCCAAATTCTCCAACTCTTGTCCCACCAGCATGGAAGCTGCCTAGGGCTCTGTGGGACCACATACTAAGCCAGACCGGCCAAATCCTGCTCACTACTCAAGGCAGTGAGGGCCTTGACTTTGGCCAATGTTCCATCCCCAAGGGGACACTTGGGAATTTCACTACAGTCTGCAGCTTGACTCTGTTGGTTACACAGTTGTCATTCTCCACAGCCTGATTTGAGTATGGTGTTTTTGTTCATAAATTCAGCAAGGATTTAACTGTTTCTGGCCCTGTCTCATGGCATTGTCTACACATCAGTCAAAATGGAACAGGTCACCCGCGCTGCCCTCCTGTTCATCTATTAATCATCTGGCAAATAAACCACTCAGTATCCTGCCCACCCCGGTAATGTTTGTGATGTAATTTGTTTGGATGCCCAAATGTCACCAGCGTTGATTGTAAGAGATGAAAAAAAAAAATGCACTTGCTCAGCATAGCAAGCTCTAGGCCAAAATGTAAGCATGAAATCTCTGGTTTATTTTTGTAATAATGTTTACAGCTGTTTAATGACCCTGAAAAGGTTCAGTAGTCTGGTGTTCTGTATTTCAGAACAGGAGTGTATTATGCTTATAACAACCTTAGTTAAACAGTTTGAGCTACAACAATTGGAAAAATAGTATTTAATAAGAAGCCATGGTATTCTAGGTGAAATTGTCTTAATTACTGTTTACCCTCAGCATAAGAAAGCAAGGTGGGCTTCAGGGACAGACTGAGGGTCACGTGAGCCTCCAGGAATGGGGTCTGCCTACTACTAGAAGTGCATGTTATGAGACGATTTTGAGTAAAATCCACAGTGGTGTTTGGAACCCCCCTTGCTGTGAACCCGAGTCCTAGACCCTGCAGAGCAGCTTGGAGGTCAGGGACTCCTGCAAGGCTTCTGAGGTAGCAGTTTCACCCACATCGATGAAAAAGGGAGTATATTTAGTTGTGCTTGGCTAGACAACAATACTTGATTTTTTAAAATCCAGTGCAAATGGTTATTTTGAAAGCATTTTATTTTCCAACGATTCTTTTTCGTGGTATAAGGAAAAAGCTCTTTCATACAACTTACTGGCAAGATCTATATTTTTTTGGACTATTCATAAGATTACTTTTTTTTCTGTGCTAGCAAAATGAAACTGTGTTTTTGTGTAAAATTTATTTAGACTCGTAGCAGCTGGCATTTCTGGTGTCCTGATAGTTTTAAATTTCATTTTGAGTGAAAGATACAATTAGATTCTCTATTGGAAGAGTTAAGTGAAAACTTTTGTCATTGATATCACAGGAAATAGTCTTGAAGGCAGAAATGCAAAATCAAAATAACCATTAGCACCATCAAAGGCAGCTGAATGGCTCACAGTACCTGCAATGATGGCAGTGATGAGACAGAATGTATTTTGATAATCTGTGTACCCAATGGTGGGGTTCATTTGCTGAGTGTGAAATTGCATTGCTCAAGAAGAAAACCTGTAATGTTTGGAAGCCTTCACCTGGGGCCCCTGCCTGTGTTTAGAGGTGCAGCCCAGGAGTTCCCACATTGTGATGAAGAATCCCATGGCCACCAAGAGCCTAGCTTAGTTCTTCATCAATATTGGCTGTCTAGTTGAGTCCCCAAGGTACCCCATGACTCTGTGCTCAGAAAAGATCGGGGCTGGGGGGGATGTTGCCATGTTTCTGCGTTGGGGAGATGATGCTGCAGACACAAGAGTTTACAGTGGCCTTTAACTGTCCAGCCTCGGTAAGGACATTTGGCTGCCCTTGCAGAGTTAGGTAAATTATGTATTCATTGGTTCCTTCCGTCAATCAACCAGGGTTTATTGATCCTCTTCCTTATAAGTTTCAGGCTGGGGCAATGAACTGAAGGCTGGGGCAAACTGTTCTCACTGTTTAGTAGTTTGTTTGCTTGCTTTTAATTGTGCTAAGGGTTTTCCTGCCCAGGTGAACTGATTCCATGAGTTCTTGCAGAGGTTATCCAAAATCCTGGCTGCCCAATTGCCTTAAGCCCAGGATCATGGCCTGCCCTCTGCTGGCCCCTGGCTTCCGTTTTTAAAATTTTGATTCGGGGGTACATGTGCATGTTTGTTAAGTTACATGGGTATATTGCATAATGCTGGGGATTGGGCCTCTAGTGCACCCATTGCCCAAATAGCAAACATTGTACCCTATAGGCAATTTTATCAACCCTCCCTCCCCGGTCTCCCTCCCCACTTTTGGAGTCCCCAGGGTCTATTGTCTCCATCTTTATGTCCATGTATACCCAGTACTGAGATTAGCTCAACATGGATTAAAGACTTAAACATAAGTTGTGAAACTATAAAAAAAAATCCTAGAAACATCTAGAAAAACCTCTTCTGGACATCAGTCCAAGTGAATAATCTGTGGCTCCAGCTCCTGGGTCACGCAGTGCTGAGTGAAGGGTCAGTGGGGCGTGTAGGCTAAAGTGCTCTGGCAGCAGGGTCGGGGGTGTGCTGTGGCAGGAGGCCCCTCCAGGGATATTCCCTATGGGGCCTGTCAGGGAGCAGCATGGTCTGAAATGGAAGGCTTACTCCGTGGTGGGCTGGGGAAAGGGGTAATAAGACCTTCCATCAGGTCTTTTTTGAAAATTTAAAAAATTATCTTTTAAATTATTTTTATTTTTTGAGACAAGGTCTCATTCCCATTGCCCAGGCTGAAGTGCAGTGGTACGGATCATCGCTCACTGCAGCCTTGACTTCCCCAGGCTCAAGTGATCCTCCCACCTCAGCCTCCCAAGTAGTTGGGACTACAGGGATGCACCGCCAAGCCTGGCTAATTATTTTATATTTTTAGTAGAGATGGGGCTTTGCCACGTGGCTTAGGCTGGCCTCAAACTCCTGGGGCTCAGCCTCCCAAAGTGCTGGGATTACATGTGTGAGCCATTGCATCCGGCCCCTTCCAACAGATCATCTCGTTCACAGGCAACTCCACTTCCTCTAGGCCCGTGAGCTCTTATGTCTGCAGTTGGATTCAATCCTTTAACAGTAGGATTCATGATGCCTTAGTTTCCCAGTATAGGCATTTGTATACATTTCTAGAGGGCTACCAGGTAGGGACTCCTCACCCTTCCTTCAACACAGACATACTTAATGTACTTACACACAGAAACACACACACACCGTCAGACACCAAAGCTGAGATGGTTTCTCTTTTCCCCAGCTTTGCATTCAACCTCAAAGGGACCTTTCACTGCTCCCCTGTTACTTGTGGACACTCACTGACACGGCCTCTTAGATCCACAGGCCCTTGAGGGCAGGTACATGGAAGGCCCCTGGGAAATACTGACTGAATGGCTAAGGTAAGGAATAAATGCATTCTGGATGAGTGAAGTGTCAAGGCTGGAGAAATTGGGGCTGACCCAGGTTTTGCGAGTCCCAGGCCGGGCCTGGGGCCAGCCTGTCCTGCCTCGGCTGTTTTGGCACAGAGACAGCACACCAATTACCCCATACTCTTTCCAGGAACTCGTGCTTCCCTTTCTTGCTCTAAGTCAAGCAGCAGGCGTCAGTTACGACTGCCCCATTGCAGTGGCCTCAGCTGCACCTGCTTGAGGAATCACAGAGGATTCTGAGCTGACTATCGTGGTCCTGCTTCCCAGTAAGGCTCCGTGTAGGCTTCTCCCAGGCTTATTCAAGGGCTGGGGACCAATATCCTGGAAGCGTCTCCTGGGGAGCTGGCCAGCTCCTCTGAAACCCTGGGGTCTTCCATGGGCAGTGATGGTCAGTTAAGTTCTAAAGGGAACCACTGCTTTGTCTCCTAGTATTCAGCAATTGGGCCATCAGGGGTAGTCCAAGCCTGGGGTGATCACCATGGACACCTAGACTGGGAAAGTTGGGGGTGTGGACTCCCTTCCCTCCCCTCCCTTTCCCTCCCCTTCCCTTCTCTTCCTTTTTTCTGTTTTTCATTTTTTAAGACAGAGTCTCGCTCTGTTGCCCAGGCTGGAGTGCAATGGTGTGATCTCAGCTCACTGCAAGCTCTGCCTCCCGGGTTCCAGTGATTCTCCTGCCTCAGCCTCCCAAGTAGCTGGGATTACAGATGCCCACCACCACATCCAGCTAATTTTTGTATTTTTAGTAGAGACGAAGTTTCAACATGTTGGTCAGGCTGATCATGAACTCCTGACTTCAAGTGATCCGCCCACCTCGGTCTCCTAAAGTGCTGGGATTACAGACATGAGCCACCATGGCCGGCCAGGGGTGGCTTTCCCTTGGTGGTTTCTGAACCTTCAGCTTCTCAGTGGTAGCCAGGGACCCTTCCAACTCTGTCCGATTCTGATTGTAGGTGCTCTTGGACTTGTGCAGAGGCTGAGGTTAGGTCACATGACTGATTGTAGGTGCTCTTGGATTTGTAGGAAGGTTGAGGTTAGGGCACGTGACTGATTTTAGGTGCTCTGGACTTGTGCAAAGGCTGAGGTTAGGTCACATAAGGTTGAGGTTAAAGTGAGTCTCTATTCACTCATTCATCCATTCACCTGGGACATACCGAACCTAAGGGAAGCCAGCTCTGCATGAGGACCCAAGGCTTCATCCTTGACCAAGACAGACATACCCTCTGCCTTCATGAGAATGAAGCATGTCTATAAAAGGATCAATGACAAAATGTTGCCCCCATGGTAAATGCTACAAAGAAGAAAGTAAAGTGTTGGGACAGAGAGGGGCTGGGGTGTCAGCCTCAGACAGGGTGGGCACAGAGGGCTTTTGTGAGAAAAGATGTGTGAGCTCAGACCCACATGAATAAGAACAGAGCCAACTATTAAAAGAGCCAGGGCAGCATGCATGTTCTAGAACATTCTATCCTCAGCTGACAATCTAGCAAAGGCATTTAAAGACTTAAAGAGGTTACAAAGCTTTGTTAACTCTGGCCAGGATGGATAGATAGAAAGATAGATAGATAGATAGATAGATAGATAGATAGATAGATAGATAGATTTGAACAAAATAAAAGAATTCCATACTCAAACCAAACCTGAAAATTCCCACATTCCTTAGTTGATGAGTTGAGCTGTTACTTGCATAGTATGAATCGTGGTGGTGTTGGGGGACATGGTCTTCAACACCATGCCCCTCATCCAAGCTGATTTGCAGTCTCGCCACATTCCACATTCAGCCTTCTCTCCCTCCTGCTGAATTGGCGTCAGCTCATCAGCGGCAACCTGAAAATAGCCCATCTTCCTGGATTCATGTCTTCTGAGCTGGCCAATTGGGTAGCCTTTGGAAGTGGGCCAGCCCTGTTGGCCTTAGACTTTCCAAACTTCCACGGAGCTGTTGGGTAGAATTCTGAGCAATCCTGTGTGGCTTCAGGGTCATGATCCCTGTTGGCTCAGAAGAGGAGCCAGTGCAGCTGTATGGGGCTTGAAGGTGGAGAGAGGGTGCCAGACAGGGCCCTGGGGCCACCAGTCTCTGCCTGGAGCCTCCAGCAACCTCTGTACACTGTGCCTGCTCCTCCCTGCTGGATAGTGGGTGTCATGAGTTCTGGGGCTGGTAGGTCTTGTCCACCATCATGTCTCCAGTGGCAAGGCTAGGGACTGGCACATGGAAGGATCTCGGTAAGTTTGTTGAATGAATGCAGCCACCTCCATGGAATATTAGCTTTTTTCTGACCAACCTCCAAAATGGGCCTGTGTGTTTTAAGAAAATTTGAGTGTAGACTGCCCCCAGAAACAAAAAGGAAAGATGACAAGCTGGAAGCCTTCTCCTATGGCAAGTGCCCATGCACCTTTACATGTGTCTTCACGCTTTGCACAGTTGTGCATATCTTTCATTCGTGGACACAGTTGGCCCAGCACCACCACTGTAATCCCTCAGCCGCCTGGAAATAAACATTCATGGCTCTTTCTTCCCTTCCCTTGCAAGATAGACTCACCACCCTACTCCTCCTGCCAAGGAAGTCAGATCTCCCATTGGAGACCCCCCACGCCACGCAGTCTCCTGTCGGGAGGCCCAGCAAGCAGCAGACCCTGCTGAGCCTGCCTGTGGTTCCTCCACAGTTGAGCTCTGTCCCCACAGGTCCCCCTGGTTAATCGCTTAGCCCAGAAATCAGTCCTGGCTAGGGTTAAGCACAGCTCCTGGACCACCTAGCTGCCCAACACATCTAAACAATGAGATGCAAGAGGAGAGGTGTGTGCAAAGATGATTCCAATGGCAGGAAACAAATTTGGAGTCCTTCAGGTGGAAGACATAGCTGGAAATGGAAGGACCCCAGGCAGGGGTTCATTGCCTTGCAAAGTTGAGCTCCCCATATGCTCCAATGTGGAAAGGGCTGTTTCCTCTGCCCTCCCTGGAACCATCTGGTTTTAGCCATTCTGCACAGGCTGGAGAGGGGGCAGAGAGGACTATTAAAGACAATTATGCAGACCAGCTTTGAACGATAGTGTTTAACAAACAACTTTGAGTTCTAATTTTCTGCAAAACACATACTGCAGGTACAATTTGTACTCATTATTGTATATTGGGAAAGTTATTAAAAACACTCAAACTTGGTTGAGCCTTCCTATGTCATCACCCCTGGATTTTAATGGGTTTTTATCTAGTTCTATAAAAGATCTCTTTAAACCCAATCGAAGTCCCTGCTTTGGATATCTTGCCATTGAAGGATGGGAAGAACCCCATTATAACGTATCGGTGTTTCCTTTTACCCAAATTTGAACAACTTCAACAATCTGCTAAGATTCCATCAGGAGATAATTTATACTTCTTTTGATGGGCACAGTTACCAAATGACAAAATAACAGTGTTTCGTAACATAAGGGTTAAATCTTAATCTCTGAGGTTTGCAAAGCCGCTACTCGCAGTCTCCTTAAAATTTAATATACCTCGTTAATGCTTCCTTGCAAACACTGAAGGATTTTTATGATTATAATCATGTGTTACAGCACCTAGTACTGTTTCTAAGCAGCATACTAATCAGCTTAATGAGATATTACTGCACTTTTTGTTGACTAAAGCAAAATCCCTTTTATTGTTCTAAAGCCTGTCCTTTACTTTATTTTTTCCCAAAACATTATCTTGTTTTATTATGTACCAGTAAATATCATGCCACTGGTTTTTTTTTTTTTTTTTTTTGGCCAAATCATAAAATGATCTCTTTCATCTCAGACTGGTGAATGTATTGAATATAGTAAACGGAAAGAGAAATTCCAAGTGGGTTTATTTGGTCTTATAGGGAAAGCCATTCCGCTCTCAGGCAAACTTTGGACTGAACCAACAGGTACAGGTGCGACAATGGGGCAACGGAGAAAAAGTTTCACACGTAGACCCTTGATTTGTTATTAGGTGTTGAAAGTGGTAAAACATTAATAATTTAAAGGTGAATGAATAATTGCAGTCTGTAAATAGAAAATACAAGGAAGACGATCTGTCGCCAAAACAAATTGGAGGAGCAATGCCATATTGCATAATTGGCATTTAATAATTCATTTTTTTATTATTGTTTTTGACTAGAATTCCTTAGCATGATTATGTGTAGGTAAGGCATGAAATGCAAATTCCCTGCCCGTCAATGCTGTTGATTCATGGCGCCATAGCCGCACCTGGCACGGATCTGAACTCTGCCTCTCTTTTCAGGGATGGAAGAAGCGAGCCTGTGCCTTGGAGTGTCTTCGGCGGAGCCGGAAGCTGAGCCCCACCTGAGCGGCCCCGTCCTCAACGGCCAGTATGCCATGAGTCAGAAGCTGCACCAGATCACCTCCCAGCTCAGCCATGCCTTCCCCGAGCTCCATCCCCGGCCCAACCCCGAGGAGAAGCCCCCCGCATCCCTGGAGGAGAAAGCCCACGTGCCCATGAGCGGCCAGCCCATGGGCAGTCAGATGGCGCTCCTGGCCAACCAGCTGGGCCGGGAGGTGGACACCAGCCTCAACGGGAGGGTGGACCTGCAGCAGTTCCTCAACGGGCAGAACCTGGGTATCATGTCCCAGATGAGCGACATCGAGGACGACGCCCGCAAGAACCGCAAGTACCCGTGCCCGCTCTGTGGCAAGCGCTTCCGCTTCAACAGCATCCTCTCCCTGCACATGCGCACGCACACGGGCGAGAAGCCCTTCAAGTGCCCGTACTGCGACCACAGGGCGGCGCAGAAGGGGAACCTCAAGATCCACCTGCGGACCCACAAGCTAGGCAACCTGGGCAAGGGGCGCGGGCGCGTGCGCGAGGAAAACCGCCTGCTTCACGAGCTGGAGGAGCGCGCCATCCTGCGGGACAAGCAGCTGAAGGGCAGCCTGCTGCAGCCCCGGCCCGACCTGAAGCCGCCGCCGCACGCCCAGCAGGCCCCGCTGGCCGCCTGCACCCTGGCCCTGCCCGCCAACCATAGTGTGCCCGACGTGGCCCACCCGGTGCCCTCGCCCAAGCCGGCCAGCGTGCAAGAGGATGCGGTGGCCCCGGCGGCGGGCTTCCGCTGTACCTTCTGCAAGGGCAAATTCAAGAAGCGCGAGGAGCTGGACCGCCACATCCGCATCCTGCACAAGCCCTACAAGTGCACGCTGTGCGACTTCGCGGCTTCGCAGGAAGAGGAGCTCATCAGCCACGTGGAGAAGGCACACATCACCGCCGAGTCGGCCCAGGGCCAGGGGCCCAATGGCGGTGGGGAACAGTCGGCCAACGAATTCCGCTGCGAGGTGTGCGGCCAGGTGTTCAGCCAGGCGTGGTTCCTCAAGGGCCACATGCGCAAGCACAAAGACTCCTTTGAGCACTGCTGCCAGATCTGCGGCCGGCGCTTCAAGGAGCCCTGGTTCCTCAAGAACCACATGAAGGTCCACCTCAACAAGCTGTCGGTGAAGAACAAGTCCCCCAGCGACCCTGAGGTGCCTGTGCCCATGGGCGGCATGTCCCAGGAGGCCCACGCCAACCTGTACTCCAGGTACCTCTCCTGCCTGCAGAGCGGCTTCATGGCCCCAGACAAAGCCGGCCTGAGCGAGCCCAGCCAGCTCTATGGCAAGGGCGAACTGCCCATGAAGGAGAAGGAAGCGCTGGGGAAGCTGCTGTCTCCCATCTCCGGCATGGCCCACGGCGTCCCGGAGGGGGACAAGCACTCCCTCCTGGGATGCCTCAACCTCGTGCCGCCGCTGAAATCCAGCTGCATTGAGCGGCTGCAGGCGGCTGCCAAGGCTGCGGAGATGGACCCCGTGAACAGCTACCAGGCTTGGCAGCTCATGGCCAGGGGCATGGCCATGGAACATGGCTTCTTGTCTAAAGAGCATCCGCTGCAGCGCAACCACGAAGACACTTTGGCAAACGCCGGGGTTCTGTTTGATAAGGAGAAGCGGGAGTACGTGTTAGTGGGAGCAGATGGCTCCAAGCAGAAAATGCCTGCTGATTTGGTTCACAGCACTAAAGTGGGCAGCCAGAGAGACCTGCCAACTAAGCTCGACCCTTTAGAAAGCAGTCGGGATTTTTTGTCACACGGGCTGAACCAGACGCTCGAGTATAACCTGCAGGGTCCTGGGAACATGAAGGAGAAGCCCACCGAGTGCCCTGACTGCGGACGGGTGTTCCGCACCTACCACCAGGTGGTCGTGCACTCCCGTGTCCACAAGCGGGACCGCAAGGGTGAGGAGGACGGGCTGCATGTGGGCCTGGATGAGCGGCGTGGCTCGGGTAGTGACCAGGAGTCTCAGTCGGTGAGCCGCTCCACCACGCCGGGCTCCTCCAACATCACCGAGGAGAGCGGGGTCGGAGGTGGCCTCTCCCAGACCGGGAGTGCCCAGGAGGACAGCCCGCACCCCTCCTCGCCGTCCTCCTCAGGTAGGTTAGCCGGGAAGTGGGGAGAAGCAGCTTGCACAGCAGCCCTGCCCAGGGCTGCCTGGTTCTGCTCCCAGGCCTCCAGTCAGTTCCAAGGCCAGTGGGTCTTGATCGAGGACATGGGTGGGTTGAACACTGGGCCATGCCTTTCTTTCCCTCCCTGACTGGAGGGAAAGGGCAGTCCTTTCACCTCTTACGCCTTCCCTTGAGCACTGGCTACCAAGAAAGTAGCTTGAGGTAAGGCATGGTGGCTCATGCCTGTAATCTCAGCACTTTGGGCCACTGAGGCGGGTGGATCACTTGAGGTCAGGGCTTTGAGGCCAGCCTGGCCAACATGGAGAAACCCCATCTCTACTAAAAGTCCAAAAATTAAGCAAGCGTGATGGTGCATGCCTGTAATCCTAGCTATTTGGGAGGCTAAGGCAGGAGAATCGCTTGAGCCTGGGAGGCGGAGGCTGCAGTGAGCCAAGATCACACCACAGCACTCCAGTCTGAGCGACAGAGTGAGACACTGTCTCAAAAAAGAAAAGAAAGAAGAAAGCTGCCAGGTGGTACATTTTTCAGTGGACATAATATACCTTTTTCTTGCAATTGTCCAACCCCATTTCGTGGCCTGATGCTGTCGGCCATCATCTTGTCTCTGGAACTCAGGAGCTGGCATTCTGCTCTATCCCTGGGTGTGAATGTGTAAGTTCCAAACTCCACCGTCTGTCTCTCCTGCTTGGCGTAGTCCCATAATTCTCTTACGTAGGCACCGCAGTCTCCCTCCCTAAGTCAAACCTATCTTCTGGCCCCTTGCAAAATTACGATGTGGCTCACCTGCCAGATCTGAGTGACCTAAAGAGCCCCACCACTTTCCTCTGATGGTTTGGGAAAGTACAAGCATTTGAAACACAGACGCATGACTGTTATGTCTTAAATTGTACTGTGTTACACGGGCGATACAGCTTTGGGGTCTAAAATAGCAAAGCAGAAAATCTGTCATCAAACTGTCTGTGAAATGATGAAGCTTCTTGGCCCAGTTAAAAAAAAAAAACAAAAAAACCCAAAACAACAACAACAACAACAACAACAAAAACACGCTAGCCTCAAATGGCTAAATTAAAATCACCACCTAACAGCAGGTAAGGTGTTGCCTTCATCCATATTTCCAAAGCCCCTTACTAATGGGTAGTAAATTGAAAGTTATATCTCTAGCCCTTTATAAAGAAAGCACCTCGCTAATACTGTAATCATTCTGCAGCCTAACAACAGAGGAAATCATGCCATAACAAATACCCTGTTACTAATGGCAACATTGATTTCTGCAATCAGCCATTAAGCCTAGAAAATGAAAGACAGTTTGAGGCACCTCGAGGCACTGCCTTGCCCACTGTTAAAGATGTAGCAGCACACTGTTGAGGGTCATTTTTAAAAAGTTTTTTCTTCTTTCTTGATCCCACCCTCACTCCTTGGTTTAGATACCTATTTCGATCTTGGAGGCAATTCACTGCTGCACTTATAAAGTAGATGCCAGTTTTAGCTTTGCTCTTATAGTCATACTCTTCTTCTAGGACAAAATTAGTATTAAAATAAAGTGGGACTCTGCCGGCTTATTACAAACCAGTAAAGAATTGTTAAGACACATAAATCTGGTCTGCACATTCCAGAGATTCCGATAGCACTTAATGCCGCTGCTTAAATACCCATGAAACACACTGTCTACTCCTGGAGTCCTAGACTTGTTTGGGATTTATTATTGATGAGACGCTTAGGAAGTGTCTAACTAGCAGCATGAGTGCCATGGAGGCGTGAGGTCACACTACCTGGAGCAATTGCCACAAGGAGCACACTAAGATTCGAGGGAAAGGTTTTCACCATGTAAACATAAATCCCTACACGAGAGGCAGCCAAGTGCCAGGTGTCCCAATGTCAGGAGGAACTCTTTCTGGTCTCCTAGGATGAGGTGTCCTCTTCTGGCATGTGTCGTCTCTGATTTTGAATTGGGACCTTTACAGGACAGGATGCAGACAGCAAACTGTTTCCCCTAAGGTTTTAGAGTGACGTGGAGTTAACATTGACAGATTTCCATCCCTCTCTCAGACCTCCTGAAATGTAAGGTTCTCGGCAGAATATTCTGACACCAAATGTTCAGCTTCATTAATGACATGTTTACCGTGTTTTTCTCACCTTCTGGCCAAGTGATAGCCCTCATGCTATTCCCATCTCTGTTGCTTGCCCATCTCTCAGTGCTCGGTTGAAAAAAACCCATTTTCCTTAAAAAGAACCAACCGTGCTCATGACTCAAAAGAGAATTATACTTGAGTTGTGGTTATCTTCTCACTTTTATTTCCCCTCATTGAAGTATTTTACAATTGTGAATACTGATTCTTTCATTTCTGGTTGACTTCTTTGTTTTCTTCATATTCAAATTAGACCCTTTCATAATTTTCTGACTAAGTAGGAGAATTGAGGTCATACCAATATGCAACCCGAATCAGCTGTGCGTCTGGGGCATTCAGGTTTCCCTGGGATTTAGGACTCTTAACCAAATCTGGTTAGTCCTCCCACTTATTTCCAACAAGTTTGACTTGTATAAAAGTGCGATTAAAATAAGCATTTAAATAAAAATCTGGGTACAATGGGTATTTTATTATTACCTGTTAAAGAGAAATCTGCAAGGTGAAGGAGAGAGAAAAAAAATCTTTAAGCCCTTAAGTAAAGAAAGAAGTACTTATTAAGGCTTCTATTAAGAAATAACTGCAAAACACGGTTTTACAAATTTCTCAGACTGCATAACAATGTCGCAAAACTTAATTTGCATCACTTGATTCTTTTTTTTGTTGAAAACTGGGTCAGTAGGGCCTGAGAAACTATTTTTTCAGATCTTAACCAATGAATTCTTCTTTATAAATCGCTGCTCTTAACATGATAGTAGTTCTGAATTCATCATAAAAAACCTTTTTACAGAGCCTCTTAGAACAGATCTCTAGAAGAAGGCTTACAATGAGTGGCAGAGACGTCCTTTGTTATCTGATGTAATTCTTTGCAAAGAAGGATTGGGAACGGAGTGGCTGTTTAAAAATGTCTTGCTCAGACCGAGACGAAGAAGGGGTCAAGTTTGCAATCAAACAGTTATTGCCGAGATGGGCGACTGTCACTGGCTAGGCTAATGTGGGATGCAGCTGTTTGTTATGTGAGCAAAAGAATGTTTGAATCAGTGAACATGTGAAAATGATTCCAGTGAACCAGAAAATGTGTTTGTTCTTTGGCTCTCCAAACTGCTGAGAACCAAGCTTAAGATCAACTGCGAAAACTAGGACCTTTGACAAATTGAGAGGTCATATTTTCTAGCAGAAAATGGACAAAACTAGTCACACAGATCACTTCCCCATCTTCCCCCTTTGTTTTATTTTTGTTGTGTTGTTGTTTATTTGACTTACCAGTAATTTCACACCGTGGTCAATGTCATTCCTGCCTCCGTGTACAATACAAAGAGAAACTATTTGGAAAGCAGCAGCTTATAAATTTTACTCTTTTATGACATTTAGAAAGCGGGGTGGCTGTTTCGATACCTCCTCATTTCTGGCTTGCATGCAGACACTCTTATGGCATTAATCTTTGCATCTTTCTCTAAAACCTCCTCTAAGGCTGAGCTCGAATCCTAGCTTTGCTGTGAGTCAGAAAATGACCAAAGTTCTGTTTCTTCAGATTTTGCTTTGGAAATCACACTCAGAATAATTAAAACTTAATGTACTAAGAAACGATACTGTTCATTATATCCAACAGGGCAGTTACCTTCCGAATTCCCCGTAATTTTGGAGTGGGGATAATTGAAGTGTTGATGGTGGGAAGGGGGTAATTGAATGCATTGACCCTCTGTTCATTAAATAAAGTCGGCTAAGTTACAGGATCAATGGAAAGCCAGGGAGAGATGCAAAGATGAAAATATCGTTAACCCCTACTACTTCTGGTATAATATTTTGAGATGGACAAGGATTATTTGGTCAGCTGGGCTAACAGCCTTGCGAGGTCTTCTTTTGTTGTTAGAGCTGCATTCCTGAAATGCTGGGTCTCCATCCCATTGACCACAGCATCAAAGGCCTTTATCTGGGGTGCTCTCACATTTACATGGGGTGTATAGTGATATGATAGATTTTCTTTCTTTTCCACCTCTTTTTCTCATGTGGCTCCCCCTCCCTGCCCCCATTCACGATAACCAGTGCCTGCTCCATACACAAACAAATCCAGGCACCTAAAAGAAGAAAAAGAAAAAGAAAAAAAATTTGAGTTTGAGGATTAAGATCTTCATTTTTTTTTTTTTTGCTTGTGCATTCCAATTGTTCTTAAAATATTTGGCAATGTCAATTAGTAACTGAGCAGAGTTAGCTGATGAACACAATTTTCCAGTAGACTGAGCACCCTATTGTTGCCGAGCGAACAGCAGATTTCTGAGGTCATTATCATTCGCTGGTTGCTTGGCCCAGCTGCTTCCTGCTGCAAAAGCCAAACTTTATACCGGAGCTCGGGGAGGCTGCAGCAACAGGGGGCTGGAAGGGGGGAGAGGGGAGCTGGCTGCAGAGCCGAAGACAGTCATTATCAGCAGAGGAAACAGAAAGTAAAAGTTTCCAGGCAATTCCAGGAAAACTACCGGAGCAGGCTTCTTCCTCCTGTTCCATTCCAACCACCTTTCACCTCTAGGCAGGGAATTAAAAAGGACTTGGGGAGACCCCCCTGAGCATGGTGGCAACTAATCTCTTTGCAGAGCAGAACTTTGGAAAACAATAATCCCATTTATAAATAATACTTAAAAAATTTTTAGCCCAGGCTCAAGCATGTGAGTGATGCCCTCTTAGATAGACTCCTTCATTGTTTTATACATATATATATATATATATATATATATATATATATATATGTCATTTAAAAATGATATTAGGAACTTGAAATTAGTCAACTTGGGAATGACAAATAGGCAACATTATTTAACTTTCCAGAGGGATCTTATGAACAGATTATAGTCTGAGATTCCTTTTAAAATCACATTTAGCCTTAAATGTTCCCCCTCCCCCTTCCCCTGTTCCCTGCTTCCTTATTTTTCTGCCCCCACCCCACCCCAACTCCAGCCTCCCTTCCCCACCTCCTAATTTGGGAGCTGGTTCAGTGAGATGAAAAGCTGCACTTTTTTTAAAGCTCAGCTGTGAAAGCCGAGCGCCATATGCAGCCCTTCCGTACCCTGCCGTGGAAGCGTGTGCAGGCGGCCGCCGTGTTTGCGGAGATTTACGGAGGCTCGGCTCGTGTGTGCCGAAGCTGTGCCCAGGCGGACGCCGGCCAAGGCCCGTCCCCTGAGCTGAGAGCCGAGAGCTGAGGTGGCCGCCCGCCTAGACGAATAAACCGGCTGGTCAGGTGTCTCCTGGGGAATGTCAGATGGGGCACAGGGTCAGAGGACCCCGTGTCCTCCCCTGGCAGCCACCTTTCTGCTGGGGCCCCAGGGTGATCTGTCCACTCGGGACACCCTTCTCATGCCGGGATCACCGTTGCTCTCAGATGCTGGTTCATGTGCGGCTGTGGCATCGTCCTCCTCCTTCCCTGGCAGCCGGATGCCTACCAGCAGTTTCTTTTTGTAAACTTCCCATTCACTTGGGGAACTTGTATCATCTTGTGTTTAGAAGCGATGATTTGGGATCTATCAGTAACACTTCGGGGCTTTTACCATCTTTCTGACCCCTTTATATGGAGCCATAAATCCCACTTCTGTGGGGCTGCTTGATGCCACTCCACCGTCACTTGGCATTTCAGAAAGAGGGTACTTGCACAGGCTCTGCAAGTCTTCAGATTGGGAGTGTAACATCAGAAATGTGCGACATAAAATCCCAGAGGCAGAGCACCCTCTCTGCTCCAGCACATAACAGGCAGGACATGGTTTTGCTTGCGAGGGATTAGATTCCAGGCCGAGGAGTTACTCAAATGTGTTTCTCTGGTGGCCTCACTTGGCCCATCTGTGGGATGGACACCGTGTTGCCTGAGCTGCCGTTCTGTTTCCAGCACTCCTGCCCGCTGAGCTTCTGAGGAGCTCCATGATGCTTTCCTCCCTACACACGTTAGCGCAAGCGACGGAAACATTCATTTAAACCTAAATTTAATGGAAATAAGGAAAACATAGATGAGCTAAGGACAGGTTACAATGAGGCAAGGAATTAAGCAGTCAATTTTCAAAACAGAGCTTGAAGCATTAGCTGCGTGATTTCCACTAACTTGAATGGGAGGTTCCAGGCTCAGGACTTGACCACCACCTTGGGTGTGTTGGGGCGGGAGTTAGTAATTTGCGTTGCAAACAGCCACAGTGGACACCCTGATTGATGGTTTGGCCAAAACCAGGTATCACGAGCTTCCAGGATCTGACTCTTACCCACTTGCATGCTTACCATGCACTCAGGTAGCTGGGAAATGATGCCCACCATGTTATGTGACCTGTCATGGGCCACTTCTGCAGAGCTGGGACAGCCTCTGCATAGAGAGCAGATTGGGGTCCTTGTGGTTGCCCAGATCCCTTCACTGCCAGGTTGCTTATCTTTCCAATTCTTTCTCTGGTTTGAATCTTTGTGTCCTGCTCATAGGAAGCGCGTTCCCAGGAAGGGTAAGATAAGACTTTCTTCCTCTACACCTGAGCGCATTTCCCAGGTCTTCCCCTTCTCCCCAAGAAGTTTCTGGCAGGTAGCTCTGATGTTTCAAAGGGGTGGGTACAGGGCTGTCTTCATCAAGGCCCCTGTTATAACGGCCTCGATATTCCACTGGGTTCTAGAGAGAGATCGTGGGGATACTTGGAGATCTAGAGATGGAGACAGTGAATTTCGTGGGAAAGAACTGTGCAGGGAGCATTTGGAAGCCTTTTGAGCCCGGAAAGTCAGGGGAGTGAGTAGTTAACTCCTTTACCCATAGAGCTGTTTTGGAGCATTGATGGCAGGGGTGGAGAAACACCTGCAGAGATCAGGAGATTGGATTTGTGCACACTTCCCAAATCTGTGATGACTGAGCTGGAACCTTTGCCATCTGTGACCCTTGGGCCTGTTTGCTGCCCTTCTGGGTGTCTCACCTCCCTTCGCCTTCCTCTCCTCTGTCGGCATCTGATGGGCGCATCTCTCCACCCTTGTTGATGGTGCTGGCATGTGGAGGAAGGAGGCGGGGGCTGAGCGAGGCTTGCAAATGCAGAGGAAAGGGACTCTCCAAGAGGGGTGCATGGTGTTGGGGGGGTGGGCAGGTGGTGGGGGGACTCTGATCTCCCCAGGAAGTGAGCGTTGCTGCAGCTGAGAGTGGCCATGGGTCCCCCTTGCCTTTTCCTGGCAGGATGGGGCGATGGCAACATTTACTTAAGCTGTGGAGTCTGGCACTGCCGCAGCCAGGCGCCATCTGGAAAGCCCTTTTCAGAAAGCTGTGCCCCCCTCCCCACTCCCAAAAGGAACTTAGGGGAACAGGACTTGGGCAGAGCTATGGGACTTGTTTCTTGGGCAGAACCTGCTCATTAAGGCACCTGAGCTGGGCTGGAGTCCCCTGGGAGCCAGGTAGCTAAGAAAGGTCTACATCGGGGTGCATGTAGGCTCCTTGCTGTCTGTGGGGCCTCTCGGTTCATCCTTGAGCCACGTTTGGTTTAGGTTTACCAGGGCTGTATTTCCATCTATTTGTTTTTGTTGCATTTTGCATACTGTCTTCACCTAAGTCCTTGCATAATGTGAGTATGATGGGGTGGCGCCAGCCAGGATTGGTCAGTGACTACACCTTCCCGGTAATAGCAGGGCTGATCGGCAGAATATAAGAAATGAGTGCTGTGCCCCTGAAATGTGCTTGCGAGACAGGATCTAGAATTCAGCGGCTCAGCTTGCAACAAACAGGGCCAAACTAAGCACAGAGATTTGCCACCATCCTTTCCCTGAGCCACATCTTCAAAAAAGACCGCAGAGTCCCAAAACAATGCATGTCTGAACAAACATCATCTTCAGCTACCTGATGGGTGGGCCTGGGCAAAATGGGGGCCGTGCTGAAAGCAAGGGCAGCGGTCCAGGCAGAATTCATTTGCCTCCTGTTCCCACCACCCCCAAGAGAAAGTTGTCCAGGGCTTAGCTTCTTGTGGGACCCATCTCTTTGTTGCTGTGAGCCTTGGGGTTTTTGTGTGACATGTGGCATGTGTCTGGGAGAAGCGAGAGGCACAGCACAAGCTGACTCCTTGGCTTGGCTGCCCACCACACCACATGGGAGGCCGGCCCTCCCCTTAACGGTGCCCAGCCAGGAGGCTGTCTCCAATGTGGGCATGAGGATGGGCTTGGCTTTAACACCTCCTCACTTGCTTCCAAAGGACGGGGTCATTTTCCAGCTTTTCTTGCAAGCAGTGTCTACCTTTGGGGAACCCTTCAGTTTTACTCTGTGCCATGGGGTCCAGGACATTTCACGGAGAAATCAGCTGTTTCCCTTACAGAGGCAACTTGTAGGACTAGACTTTTGGCCAAAGCTAGTTTCTTTTCTTTTGTTTGACCTCAGTTCCAAAACCATTTGATGCACGATGAAACAGGTTCGTGCCACAGTGCTCTCTTCTCTTCATTAAAGTAATGTCCAGAAACTCTTAGCACGGTGGTTGTCATCGTGGTTTGTGGACACTCTCAGTTGTCCTCAATCATCTTGAGAGGCATTTTGGAACATGTCCAACATGTTAACGTTGAGTTCAACATGAAGTGTGTGCAGTGGTGGTTTTCTTGAAGAACAAGACAGATACATGCTTCTCTTTATTGCTAAATGTGTATATATTTTAGATTTGTTGCTAAAATATGTGTTTTTATTTTCATTTCATTTCATTTTCTTAAAATTCAGTAATTTGCCCTGAAAAATTGGAGTGATCCCTCAGCAAAGCTGCTGTGTGGCATCATAATCCCTGTTGAGGGAGAAGGCTTGGCAGTATTCATGTCCGTCCCTGACTGGGGCCAGACTCCTCAGAAATGTCCTTATTAGTGACCTTCAAAACCTTTCCACTCGGGGCCGGGCACAGTGGCTCACTCCTGTAATCCCAATGCTTTGGGAGGCTGAGGCAGGTGGATCACCTGAGGTCAGGAGTTCGAGACCAGCCTGGCCAACATGGCGAAACCTCATCTCTACTAAAAATGCAAAAATTAGCCAGGCGTTGTGGTGGGTGCCTGTAATGCCAGCTATTCGGGAGGCTGAGGCGGGAGAGTCACTTGAATCTGGGAGGTGGAGTTTGCAGTGAGCTGAGATTATGCCATTGCACTCCAGCCTGGGCAACAGGAGGGAAACTCCGTCTCAAAAACAAACAAACAAATAAACAAAACCTTTCCACTTGGTCTCCTCCACGAGTCCTGTTCACTGACTTTATGATGCTGTTGTTGTTCAATAATTTCATTATTCTTTTTTTCTTACTATAAAGTAATTCTCGTTCATCTTGGACTTTTAAGAGATACAGATAAATAAAAAATAAAAAAATTAAATATGTATGCCTATCACCTCTCAGGAATAATCACTGTGAACTTTTTTTTTCACTAAACTAGTAACTATTTTGTTATTGATGCATAGTTTATGTGTAGATTTTGGGGTGCATGTGCTAATTTGATACATTCATATAATGTATAAAGATCGAATCAGGGAAATTGGGACGTTCATCACCTTGAATATTTATCTTGGCTGGACCCAGAGGCTCATGCCTGTATTCCAACACTTTGGGAGGCCAAGGTGGGCAGATCTCTTGAACCCAGCAGTTTGAGACCAGCCCGGGCAATATAGCGAAACCCTGTCTCTACAAAAAATACAAAAATTAGCCAGGGTAGTGGCACACACCTATAGTCCCAGCTACAGCTACTTGGGAGGGTGAGGTGAGAGGATTGCTTAGGCCCAAGAGGCGGAGGTTGCAGTGAGCTGAGATTGTGTCGCTGCTCTCCAGCCTGGGCAACAGAGCAAAAACCTGTTTCAACAAACATTATCTTTTGTCTATTCTAGAAACATTTGAATTATTCTCTTTTGGCTATATTGAAATGTATAATAGATTATTGTTAACTCTAGTCACCCTACTGATCTATCAAACTCTAGATGAATATTTTTAATTCATACTTTTCCAGCCCTTTTTATGCAACTAAAAATGTAGTTAGCAAAAAAGTACATACTTCTGCTTAAGTTCTTACTGAAATGTGTGTCATGTTTTTTTCTTGTCATTGAACATTTCACACCAGGATCAGCAAAGTTTTCCTGTAAAGAACCAGCTACTGAGTATTTTTGGCTTTAGGGCCCACATGGTTTCTGTAGTAAACATTCAGTTCTTTCATAAATAAGAGTATGATGGTATTTCAATAAAACTTTATTTACAAAAATTGGCAATGGTCCAGATTTGGCCCCTGGGCTGTTGCTTGCAGATTCCTGTCCTAATAGTAATAGTTATACTTTTTTTCCCCCAGGCTTTACACAAGTAATATGCACATGGAGGAAATACTAGAAATATGGAGAATCCAAGAAAAACTCTACATCTATAAAATGGTTTAGCCAATCTCTAATTCGTGAACACAGGACTTGTTTCCATTTTTGTTTGTTTGTTTTGTTTTTTGCCTAAGAAACAACCTCTGAGGTGTACATTTCTGCAGCGTTTGTGACCCCATTGATCATTCTGTTCTTCTGCATCGTTATTTCCTTAGGTGAGTCGCCTCACAGTAGGCTCTCCGGTTGCAGGCTGGCGAGCCCGAGGCTGCAGAGTTAAACCACCCACTGTGTGCAGCGGCTCTAGACTGTTTTACGCTGGTGTTTGCACCATGAGAAAATCCCCTTCTAACATTGTACTGAAGCCTATCTCCCTGAAACTAGGTAGTTTCCTATTGCCAAGCCACTCTATGACTTATTTGTTCATTCATAAATACACTTATTTGTTTATTCAATCATTAATTCACTTCTTTATTCATTGAAGGGTGAAATGCTTATTAAGTGGGTTCTGAACACTGAGCAAGGTATCAGGTACTGGAGATGCAAAGATGAGTAGAGGCCGGGCGTGTTGGCTCACGCCTGTAATCCCAGCAGTTTGGGAAGCCAAGGTGGGCAGATCACTTGAGGTCAGGAGTTCGAGACCAGCCTGGCCAACATGGCAAAACCCCATCTCTACTAAAAATACAAAGACTGGCCAAGTGTGATGGTGGTCGCCTGTAATCCCAGCTACTAGGGAGGCTGAGGCAGGAGAATTTGCTTGAATCCGGGAGGTGGAGGTTGTGGTGAGCTGCAATAGCACCACTGCACTTCAGCCTAGGCAACAGAGTGAGATTTCATCTAAAAAAAAAAAAAAAAAAAACAAAAAAACCATGAAAAGAGATGCATCTCAGCATCTGGAAGCCCACAGCTTCTGGGTGCTAGACAGGTAATTCACAGAGTAAGACAGACACATGGGAGGGTTTACCCTGGGGCCTGTGGGAGGACCTTGGTACCCACATTTGTTCTCAAAGGACCTGAAAGGGCAAGGAACCACTTCAATTAGCTCAATAACTTCTTTGGCAAGGAGGAGTAACTCTTTCTCTCTGTAGAATCAGGCCACTCCTGGTGACTTCCTGGAGGAAGCAGACAAGTCTCTTTCAGTCACTGTGGCTGGCTGCCGTCCTTTCCCTGGCTGGGAGCCACACTCTAAGTAAATGCCTTGTCACATTCAGAAGAGGCCCTGGGAGAAGAGTCCAGCAGGTGCTTCCCAGGAAGGCATCCCAGGCTAGGAAGGGAGGGAGAGAGGGCTGGAGCAGGATGGGAGCTGCTGAGGCTGGGTGAAAGCTTTATTGCACCCCACACACCACATTGGGGACCTTCCCGAGGGAGAGCACTCTGGGGGACGCAGGACAGCTCTCCACACCAGAAAGTGAGAGGCAGGCTCCTGGCTCCAGCTCATGGACCCCTGACCATGCTGTCCTTGGAGGCAGTGGCTCATGAATGGAGGAAGGCACATCAGGTAGTCAGGGGTGTGAGGCTCCTACTGGGACCCTGCAGCTGGAGCGTGCAGAGAACCTGTGAGGCCCCATACTGGCGGGGCGGTCTCAGGTTTTATCCATCTCCCTGTCTGCCTTAGGAACAGTCCATACCTGCCGCACAGGTGCTCCGGGTGAATGGGAGGGCTGCACCCCCAGTATGTCAGAACGTCCATCTGCAGCCTGCAGCAGAGGATTGCAGGCGCTTGTGGATACGGCCACTCTTCTTTTTGGGTGGTGGGATGTGAAATGAACGCAGACTTGCTATGAGAATGGGTGAAAATGACTTCTAGTCAATTGCCCTTTATTTTCTCATGAAACAAAACATCATATGCTTAGATATTAAGCCAGAGACAAGCATATTTTCTCACGTTAAAGGAAAGGCTGAGGGCAGAAGTTCCCCACTTCACTTCGGAGCCTGGCCCCACACACATTTTCGGGGCCATGCATTTAGTCATCCTGCTGGACTATTTAGGCAGCTGGCTTTCCTTGTCTGGGCTTTGGCTTTTTCCTCTACATCGTGGGAATTTGGGTGGGGAAGTGTACAAGATTCTGAGACACCTCTCAGCTTCCATTTTTCCTGCGTCTTTCAATGTTTCCCCGCACCTTTCTCTCCTCTCCCTTCCTAAATGTTTCCATGGCCCGAGGGTGACTTTAAAGGGTCTTATCTGCTGTTCCTTGAGTAGAGAATTAGTGTTCCTAGGGTCTAAGGATTTCCTCAATTTCCTGCTGATTTTTGCATCCAAACTTCATCGTGTGGTCTCTGAGGGACCGGCATGCCTGGTGAGGGGCTGGGGAGACTCTCTTCTGTCTCATTTCCCAAGCGCCCCCTTCCACCTCCCATCTCTCCTGAATGCCATAGAGGTGGAGTCTTGCAGCTGGAGGGGCGCTGCCAGGGTCCCTGCTTCACCCAGCATGACTGTGAGTAGGGTAGCTGTGGCCGAGGGCTCTGGCGCTGGCCCTTAGGAGCTGTGTGGCCCAGCAAGGGCTCCTCAGCATCTCTGTGCCTTGGTTTCCTCCATGTAGACATGAGGACAATGGTAGTGTTTGCCTCTCTTTATAAAGCTGTTAGTGAAGACTCCAGTGCTCAATAGACGTTGTCTGTTATGAGGTTTATTTCTGCGCTCTACAATACAACCACAAACAGGTGAAAATGGGCAACTCAGCCAGGGGAGTGGTTGTTTTTTCATTTTTATTATTAAAAATTTTTTTTTTACCCCATTGAATGTTAATTTCATTTGGGTATGTCTTCCTTCCTTCCTTCCTTCCTTCCTTCCTTCCTTCCTTCCTTCCTTCCTTCCTTCCTTCCTCCTTCCTTCCCTTCCTTCCTTCCTTCCTCCTCCCTTCCCTTTCCTTCCTTCCTTCCTTCCTTCCTTCCTTCCTTCCTTCCTTCCTTCCTTCCTTCCTTCCTTCCTTCTTTCCTTCTTTCTTTCTTTCTTTTTTCTTTTTTTTGATGGAATCTCTCCCTGTCACCCAGGCTGGAGAGCAGTGGCTCCATCTTGGCTCACTGCAACCTCTGCTTTCCAGGTTCAAGTGATTCTCCCACTTCAGACTCCCAAGTAGCTGGGACTACAGGTGCATCCCGTCAAGCCTGGCTAATTTTTGTATTTTTAGTAGAGACAGGGTTTCACCATGTTGGCCAGGCTGTTCTCGAACTCCTGACCTCAAGTGACCCACCCCCCTCGGCCTCCCAAAGTGCTGGGATTACAGGCCTAAGCCACTGCACCCGGCCTGCAGAGTGGTTGTTGGGAGCTGTGCAGCACACAGGGTTGACCTCACTGGTTTGTTTCATTGAATCTGGTAGTCATTTGTCTATGTCCCTGGTGCGATGGTGGGACCAGTTGTTTGCATCACGTTCTCTTCACTGGAGGTCGATTAGGGTGCCCTTGTCGAGTAGTCACTGATGCTGTCCCAGGCAGGCAGCTTTTCTTCTCTGTGTGGAGTGAATTCAAGATGGTTTAGTTCCTGCCCAACCTGCCCCACCCATTGTGTTGCCACAGTGAGTCCCAATTCAAACCGACTTTAACTACAACTATAACCACAGAGGAGCAGTGATTCATGAAATTGAAAGTTCTGAACTCTAAGTGAGGTGGAGTTAGCAGCTCAAATGGCATCCCCATGGACTTTCCTTATAGTAGCCAAAGGGCTGCCATAGCTCACACCTCACATCCCCATGCCACCAAACAGAGGAGCACTTTTTTTCTGGAGGCCTAGCAATGATCATCTTGCATCCTAATAGGTGTTTTTGTATTATTATGCCCATTCCTGAACCAGTCACTACTGCCAGAGGAATGGGGTGTACCACTTGGTTCATGGCAAGCAGGTTAGTCCTTGGGGGAGTGGGAAAGAGAGAATGCCAGCTCATCCATCCCATGGCCGAATGTGACAGAGAGAAGCTTTCTCACAGAGATTCAGACGGAGGAAGAGGCATGGAGCTTGGGCAACTAAATGGTGTCCGAAATGTCACCACTCCGAGGTTCTTCCAGTACCAGAGGCGCTGGCTGTCCTGCTCAGGACACCTGAAGAGGCGTCCCGGCATCCTTGAGCAAGGTGGTTTGGAGTCTGCGCCTGGTGACGAGGTTCTGTCCCTCCCCTTCCCCCGTCCCAGAGATATGACTGTGTTACATAGGACAGCGAGTTCTTTGGTCACTTTCTCCAGGAGTCCATTCCTGCCTGTTCTCTTCTTTTTTGGTAATACTGAGTCTCATCTCAGGCCGGAGTGACATTGGACACCAACAAAGCCAAATGACATGTCCTTCCATGTGGCCACTGTGTGTGCATGGCTGTGTCCTCGTCATGTTAGTGCAGAAAGGGGTGGCACCCAAGAGGAAGGGAAGATGGGATTCCCTGCTCTCGAGGAGAAGCTGGTCTGTCTTTGGGAATGGCACACACATAAAAGAGAGTTGGGAGGCCACAGAGAAACAGTGGTTAGCTCAGGGATTGTGGCTTAGGGTGCAGGGCCTGGGACATCCTCTCAAGCACAGGGGAACAGCCTGGTCGTCTTCCTTGCACCTCCTTCTCTTTCCTTGCCGCCTCCCCAGGTAGAAACAAGATGCCTTCCCCCCAGACCTGTATTTGTCCTCACTCTGAAGGACACGGTAGGAGATAAGACTGCAGGGTCAGGCCGTGTGGGTGCATCGGAGGAGTTGGGCATAGGGTGAGCCCAGGCCCCTGGCATGGGCTCCCATTTCCCTGCTGCCCAGGAGTGTTCCACAGAAGATGTCACTGGGAATCTGCCCTCCCAGGGATTCCTGGAGGTCTGGAGGGGACAGCGTATCAGCGGATGTGTAAACTGAGGCATGGAGAGGTTGGATTGAGTTGTAAGGCTAGAAACGGCAGAGGGTAGAGCTGGCATTTGAACCCACCTCTGTGTGACCTCTTGCTTTTTAACTCCACCTTTGGGCCAGGCTGGGAGTTGTGTAAATGCAGCAGAAGGCAGAATGCAGCTTACCAGCAAACCCAGCTCCTTGTAGGACAGGCTACAGGGAGGTCAGAGGTCCCCACTTCCCGCTCTTTGCTTCTCAGTGGGAGTCATCCCCACATCCCTTCAGAGAAAGGAGCAGGGAAGGAGGATAGCCCAGCACTTACTCCCTTGGCTGATGTCTGATGGGACCCCCCTGAGCCCCACGCTTAGGTTTGAGGTGACCCCCTGAGATCTGTGGTTGTGAATATCCCTGAGCCCCTGCTCAAGGTCACACATGTTCCCCTAGTGTCTAAGACAGGGAGGAGGAAAGGGGAAGAGGCCCGCCAAGGCCACAGAGGCATGGCCTGGTGGATAGGCTAGCACAACCCAACTTGGGTTGCCCGGCTCTCCGCCTGTGTGAGCTTGCTCCCGTCTCAGTTCCCCGGTCCCTTATGACACTATGATGCTTGGTGAGTGTCCTTTACATGCTGTAGACCGCAGCTCCATGTGGGAAGGTGGCCTAGGCGTGTGACTGGTGGGAGAAGAGGCCTGCAGGTAGTGGAACATTGCTGGCACTGCCGGTGCTGTCTCATGCATGAGGTTGCAGACCCCATCCAGAAGTCAGCTCTCTGCCCCGACCTCTTCTCCAGAATAGGAGAGACTCCCTCACCAGTAGACGAAGAGAAAGAGAAGGAGGAGATCTCTAATCCTCCTGCCTGGTCAGGGCAGTCCATGGAGGTGCAAATTAGGAGTGTCGGATGATTCTCTGGGAGGGCCTCCAGAGGAGGGGCGGCTGAGGGTTTTGTTGTTGTGGGCACGGAGGGCTGGAGCAAGCAGCCACTTTGCACTGGCCACATGCAGCAGGAAGCTTGGGGCTGGCACAAGGCCCTGGCCACACCTAAGATGCTCTCAGGGAAAGGGCCCAGGTCTCAGTAGAGGGGTTGAGTCTGCTGTGATGGATGGGAGGAGGCCACCAGGTTCTTTCCTTGTGATTTGTGTGTGTGTGTGTGTGTGTGTGTGTTGAATGAGTGTTGTGCATGTGGCGATATGGATATATTGGTGGGTGTGCTTGTGCTGCCTTGGGGTGGTGATGCTGTATGTATATCTGCACATTACCTTAATCTTTCAGGTGTAGGTGGCTGAGGGTGCATGTGTCCCTCTCTGCCTGTGTGTATGTGTTTTAAGTATGTGTTGGTGTGTGTGTCTTGGGCTATGGCTGTCTTGGTATGAGAGAGGATGTGCCTGTGCGGAGTATGTGTATTGATGCGTGCATGGGTGACAGTGGCTTGGGATGTGAATGTTAGTATGTGTTTGTGGGTATTGGGAAGTGTTAGGATGTGGCAGTTGGGTGCGCAATTAAGTTGCTGTGTTGGCACGGGATGGGTGTGTGTTGTGTGGATAAGGATGTATATGTTGGGATGCGTGTATCTGTATGCATTTGCCTGTGTTGGAATGGGATAGGTGTGTCTTGTGTGGATAAGGATGTGTGTGTTGGGATACGTGTATCCGTGTGCATTTGCCTGTGTTGGAATAGGATGGGTGTGTGTTGTATGGATAAGGATGTGTGTATCTGTATGCATTTGCCTGTGTTGGAATGGAATGGGTGTGTATTGTGTGAATAAGGATGTATGTGTTGGGATGCGTGTATACGTATGTCTTTGCCTGTGTTGAAATGGAATGGGTGTGTGTTGTGTAGATAAGGATGTGTGTGTTGGTGATGCCTGTATCTGCATGCATTTGCCTGTGTTGGCATGGGATGGGGTGTGTGTTGTGTGGACAAGGATGTATGTGTTGGGATGGGTGTATCTATATGCATTTGTCTGTATTGGCATGGGATGGGATGTGTGTTGTGTGGATAAGGATGTATGTGCTGGGATGCGTGTATCTGTATGCATTTGTCTGTGTTGGCATGGGATGGGTGTGTGTTGTGTGGATAAGGATGTTTGTGTTGGGATGTGTGGATCCATATGCCTTTGCCTGTGTTGGAATGGAGTGGGTGTGTGTTGTGTGGATAAGGATGTTTGTATTGGGATATGTGTATCCGTATGCCTTTGCCTGTGTTGGAATGGAGTGGGTGTGTGTTGTGTGGATAAGGATGTTTGTATTGGTATGTGTGTATCCGTATGCCTTTGCCTGTGTTGGAATGGAGTGGGTGTGTGTTGTGTGGATAAGGATGTTTGTGTTAGGATGCATGTATCTGTATGCATTTGCCTGTGTTGGAATGGGATGGGTGTGTGTTGTGTAGATAAGGATGTGTGTGTTGGGATGCGTGTATCTGTATGGATTTACCTGTGTTGGAATGGGATGGGTGTGTGTTGTGTATATAAGGATGTGTGTGTTGGGATGCGGGTATCTGTATGCATTTGCCTGTGTTGGAATGGGATGGCTGTGTGTTATGTGGATAAGCATGTGTGTGTTGGGATGCTTGTATCCGCATACCTTTGCCTGTGTTGGCATGGATTGGGGTGCATGTGTGTTGCGTATCATGATGGTTTATTATTACGTAGGGTGGATTTGACCTCCCCTAAGGACTATGACCTTCAGCTTTCCTTAGAGGAGGGGTATCTGGGTTCTGAGCTTGTCCTTGCCCCTTTTCCCAGAACCTTCCCTCATCACTAGTGGGGTCTTCCCTCCCTAATGCTGGCTCAGCCTCAGGTGGAAGATCTGGCTTTTGGGGTGCAAGTTGGGAAATGCATAAAGTCCTGCCTTCCAGTATACAGCTGTGGCTTCTGCAGCCTCAGGCACCTCCTGAAAGAAGCTGGGGCTTGAGGCTCTGGGGTCCCCATTCAGGGAACCTCTGTTCTGGAGCCCAGCCAGCCTTGTGCCTAGAGGAGGTCTGTGAGCTTCATGAGGCAGGGGTTGTGTTGTCTTCAGCCGTATTTCCATCATGGTCCCCTGCACAGGGTATGGAGCCCAGCAGATGTCAGAGAACGTGGTCAATTTATACAGAATGAAATGAAATGCCTTCTCCCAGCACAAAAGGCACTTTGCCCAGGAGCCAGCTGGGATTTAGTCCTTCCCACCACTCTTCCCATAAGAATTTAAATTCACAGCACAGGTCTTGCCACTGTAGACTTTTGGTGGGGGTTATTGTGAGCTGGGCAGGTCACCAGGTGCATGAGGGAGCGTGGGGGCTGAGATGGGGCACAGGCATGGCAGTGTGGCTCGGGGACCAAACCTCATGGGTGATGTCTTCAGTTTGCTGTCAGCATCCTCGGGACCCCCTCTCGGGGACAGTGGTGACCTTGGCTCCATGTCCAACTTCTCCCTGGGTGATTATTCTCCTTCATGAGCCTAAGAGGCGGCTCTAGGAGTAGCTGTTTTCTCTCTTGCCTCCCTCCTGTTGAAGCTCACCAACAGAGTAGCTGCCTCACCCACTCGTGCCTGTGGGAAGCCAGGGTGTGGGTAGAGACTTCAACTGTGGACACCGCATCTTAGGTCTGCAGGGTGTTTAGGGCTTAGGCCCTGTGGCCAGCACCTGCAAAGTGATCACACCGCTGCTTACAGGTTTAGCTGCCCAAGTTCTATGGACATGATGGAGGATTGGGGGTGCAGGCCTGGGGCGATGGGGGTGGAAGAGAGCCTGACTGAGTGCACCACAAGGCAGGGATTTCAGAAAGGTACCCACACATTCTGCAGCCAACTGGAGGTGTCGACCAGAGTCTGGGGACCAGACGGCACTGGGCCCTCGAGGGATCAAGGTCAATAGGCTTTTCCTGACCTCTGCGTGCACATAACATAGGAATATCCGTTTCCTGAAATTCCAACACATCTTCTCCAGCCATTTTGTAAGGTCAGAAAGAACAAATTTCAAGGAACAGAAGGTCGTGGGTTAGGGGAGCGATGAATTGGATGGAAATTTTCCTGGAAATCACCAAGACCCCAAGCGACAGCTCTGCCAGCTTCTGCTTGGAAATATGTGCAGCCAGGTGTATTGGGGTCAATGGTCCTTTTTTGGTTAGTGGTTGATGAAACGCCGTCATCTCCAGGAAGTAGAGTCCCATGGGAAGAATGGCGCATGGGTCCAGGAGACTCTTCAGGGGAGAGGGAGCCTGAGCACAGGAGAAAGGGCAGAACATGAGTACCCAGGAGGCGAGGGCAGAGTGGGGTCCATCAGGGTGGGGCTCCTCCTCCTGCCTGAGCTCCTTACCAGGAAGCACAAGGTTCCATGGAGGCCTAGAGGTCCCCCTTGATGGCTTTGGCTTTTTGGGGAATTTGGATGGAATGTGCTGGAACCCCCAAGGGATGCAGCACTCTGGAGAAAGGGGACTGCCTGATGAAAACTGGGGCCGTCAGGGTTGATGGGTGAGCAGCGATGTCAGCCCAGGCATCGGAGTGGTCATTGGAACCATATCGCTTCCATGCTTATCCTCCCCTTGTGACTTCCCATTCATGATGCATGGAGTTAAATCTGTGGCGGACAAGGCCCCATCACCTCCCACTCTCCCTGGTCTCACTCTGCTGAGGCCCTGCCACCTTCCCTCTATCCTCAGTCCCTGAAGCCAGCGCTGAGTGGCCTCAGCATTGCCAGCTGCCTCTCAGGCCTGCTCTCCCTGCAGACCATCTTGGGACTGGCTCCATCTCACCTTCGTCTCAATGCTGCTTCCTCCAGGAGGCCTTTCCAGGGCCCTCAGTAGGAACTATCCCTCCCCAGTCACCCCCTGAAGATATTTCTCTGTAGGATTTTCACCTCGAGGCCTTTGGAGGGCACCTCGTTCACTCTTCCTGGTTTTCTTCTTCACACACTCATTCATTTTCTTTCTTGTGTATTTGTTGACTTGCCCCTGGTGTGAGTGCCAGGAGAGCAGGGTTGGTTCCTTGCTACATCACCAGTGCCCACAGCAGTGCCTGGCACATAATACAGGCTCCGTAAACACTTTTTAAAGATGTGTGATAAAATACCCATAAGAGTCTGGGTGTGGTGGCTCATGCCTGGATTTAGTGGTTTGGTAGACCAAGGCAGGAGGATCACTTGAGCCCAGGACTTTAAGACCAGCCTGACCAACATGGTGAAATATCATCTCTATAAAGAATTTTTTAAAAAATTAGCTGAGTGTGTTAAAAAATTAGCATAGCACCTATGGTCTCAGCTACTCAGAAGGGAGGAGGCTGAGTGGGGAGGATCATTTGAGCCGGGAATGTAGAGGCTGCAGTGAGCCACGATCGTTTCACTGCATTCCAGCTTGGGTGACACAGTGAGACCCTGTCTAAAAAAATACACATAACATAGAATTTAGCTTTTTAGGTCAGGCACCATGGCTCATGTCTATAATCCCAGCACTCTGGGAGGCCAAAGCAGGAGGATCACTTGAGCCCAGGAGTTCAAGACCAGCTGAGGCAACAAAGTGAAACACCATTGCTACAAAAGAAAACAAACAAACAAACAAAAGACAAAAAACCCAAACCAAACCAAACCAAAAATCAGCTGTGTGTGATGGTGCATCCCTGCAGTTCCAGCTGCTCAGGAGGCTGAGGTAGGAGGATTGCTTGACCCCAGGAGGTCAAGGCTGCAATGAGATGCACCATTACACTCCAGCCTTGGTGACAGAGTGAAACCCTGTTGCAAACAACAACAATGACAATAACAAAGAACTTACCATTTTAACCATTTTTTTGTGTGTGTTTTTGTTTTTGTTTTTGTTTTTTGAGATGGAGTTTCGCTCTTGTTGCCCAGACTGGAGTGCAGTGGTACGATCTTGGCTCACTGCGACCTCCACCTTCTGGTTTTAAGTGAGTCTCCTGCCTCAGCCTCCCAAGTAGCTGGGATTAGAGGCGCCCACCACCACACCCGGCTAATTTTTGTATTTTTAGTAGAGACAGTGTTTCACCATGTTGGCCAGGCTGGTCTTGAACTCCTGACCTCGTGATTTGCCTGCCTCAGCCTCCTGAAGGGATTACAGGCGTGAGCCACTGTGCCTGGCCTTAACCATTTTTAAGAGCATGATTTGTGGTATGAGCTATGTTCACATGGTTGTGTTATCAGCAATACCACCCATCCATAGAACCCTTCTCCTCTGGCAAAACTGACACTCTGTACCCGTTCACCATAACCCCCCATTTCCCTCTCCCCCCAGCACTTGGCAACTAACTACCCTTCTACTTTCAGTGTATGAATCTGAGTACTCTAAGTACCACATATAAGTGGAATCACACAGTAATTGTCCTTCCATGTCTGGCTTACTTCACTTAGCATGGCCTCCTCAAGGTTCATTCATGTTGCAGCCTGTGACAGATTTCCTTCCTTTTAAAGGCTGTATAGTATTCTATTGTATGCATATCCTGAATTTTCTTTATCCAATTCATCTGTTGATGGTGTGTCCTTCTGGCTGTTTTAGTACACACTTGAATAAATGAATGATGACGAGGAGGGTGGGTCTCTGCCTCCCTTGCCCTGCACAAGACAGGAGTGGCAACTTTGAACCCGTGAAGGCCATTCATTCATCGATTGTATCCTATGCTGCTGGCTCTCCAGAGGCCAGCAGGACCTCTTTCTGCAGTAATGTGCTGTACTTTGGGGTCTGGACCTTGGCCAAGATACTGAGCATTTCTGAGGGGGGTTTTGGCTCAGAGATGGGCCTCTGCTCAGACCTCAAGCCACTGGGTAGCTACTGTGTATCCTGAGGGGATCACAGCCCTTTCCGTGGCAGCTGGAGCAGGGGCACCCTGGTATAGCTCCCTCTCCTAACCCTGCAAGGCAGGCGTGCTGTGCCCACAACCCTGGCCTCACGGTGGCCTGTGTGAGTCCAGTGCTCTGCCATCCGGGAAGGAGGTGAGGGAAGGAGAGGGTGTGGCCCCACAGTGCCTGGAGCTCACACTGGGAGTGAGTGAGCACAAACAGGCACCAGCGCCCCGTGAAAAATGTGTCACCGCCCACAACAAAAAACGCTGCGTGGTTTCTGTAGGAAACTGAAATTCCAGAAAACAACTCATGTGGTCCAGTGTGTTTTATTGCAAGTTCAGACCTCCCCTTCAAGCTTGCCCTGTGCCTTTTAGAAATAGAATCTCTGTGTCACTCCCCAACCCAGCCTAGGTTAACGCGGAGAGCAGGGCAAAGACGAGGATGTGGCAATAAGGCTTGGGGCTGGGAAGATGCTGTGATTCACTTTGGTGTCTTGGAGGGGCAGGTTGTGAGGATGGAATGAGGAAGGGGAAGATCCCAGCTCGAACGTGAAGCTTCAGTGGACCTGGTGGGCTGGCAAAGTGTCATAGCTGCTGCCTGCCTGTGGTCCTGTGTGCCATGCCAGGCACAGGGCAAGTGCTGGCCAAGTGGATCTCCCCCGCCACTCTGGCAGTTCATAAACTGGGACTTGGGGCGAGGTGTCTGCATCAAGCTGGGAGCACAAACCTCAAGGCGTGACTTGTCCAGATGTCGCTTGGTGGTGTGGACTCTGCAGGGGTTCACGAAGGTTGTGGGGTTCTTGACGGCGGTTGGGAGAGCTGGGAAGGCACAGGGCAGCACAAAGGGATGGAGAGATGGTCTCCACAGAGGGAAGCTGGTATGCTGGACAGAAGCAGCAAATGTCGTGAGTGCAGAGTAGAGCAGAGCTTGGGAGGGCCTGGGCACCGATGCCCATCGACACCTAGGCAGAGATGGGTGTGGACCCTGAGATCAACTGGGAGAAGAGGCACAGGGAGCTTTGGCTTTGGAGGTGCAAGTGCAGAGAGGGATTCCAGGCAGGAGTGTGCTCATCCCATTCCTTCCTGAGGATGTCCAGAGGCTATGAGGATTCTCACACCCATCCCATAAAGGGGGGCCCCTCTAGACCTCCTGGGGCTTTCTCCCTTCCCTGGCACCTGGAAGACCCAGGTATCCATGACCCAGGGCCCTGGGGGGTTGCTGCAGACCCACTCCCTGCAGCAGGATGTCCCCTGCAACCCGGTGCTGTTGGGCAAGTCAAGTCTCCAAACATAGACATAAAAAAGAGGAATGGCCGGGCGCAGTGGCTCACGCCTGTGATCCCAGCACTTTGGGAGGCCGAGGTGAGTGGATCACGAAGTCAGGAGATCAAGACCATCCTGGCTAACACGGTGAAACCCCGTCTCTAGTAAAAATACAAAAAATTAGCCTGGCATGGTGGTGGGCACCTGTAGTCCCAGCTACTCGGGAGGCTGAGGCAGGAGAATGGCGTGAACCCAGTAGGCAGAGCTTGCAGTGAGCTGAGGTCAAGCCACTGCACTCCAGCCTGGGTGACAGAGCGAGACTCCATCTCAAAAAAAAGAAAAAGGAACATGGTAGGAGTCCCTAGCTTGCTGCAGGCTTTATCACACCTCTGCTTGCCCACTGGTTTTCAGGAAAAATCTGCCTCCTCAAAGGGGGAGCGTTACAGCCAATACACCTGGATCCCTATTCTATTTCTGGGGTGCCCAACAACCCTTGGCTGATAGAGGCATGTCCCCCAAAGAGTATTTGGTAGTTCTCAATTAATGGAATGAAGCCATGCACAGGTGTACCCATTCCGCACCTGGGCATTCCACACCTGGGCACCCTGCTCCTCTGGGGATGCTCAGCCTGACTTATAGCTCCCACCACTCACCTGCCTATGTCCGTCGTGGGTGTGATAGAAGAGGGCACCTCAGAGCCAGCCAGGGACGCCATAGGTGGACGGTGCCTGTCCTGGAATCTCAGTGCAGGTGGTAGAGGGGATAGAGTGAAGTCAACTTCATCCAGACTGTCCCCAGCCCACCCCCATGTCTTCCCCACGTGCTATTCACTGCTAGAAACACAATATTTAGCCGATGGCAAGGAAGCCAGAGAAATCAGCAGCAACAGTGGTCTCCAGGGGGAGAGATGTAACCAAAAAACAAAGTGTATGAGTTAGAGTCAATTCCAGAGCCTGTGGCTGCTTCAAGCTGCCACGGACAGCCTCCTCCCAGGTGAGTCCTGAGTGAGGGGTTTGGGGAGGAGGCAGTGTGATTCCGGGGGGAGCAGGAAGCTTTCTGCCTGCCACCTTCCCTGTGATTTTTGGCCTGTTAGAACTATAGTTTCTTTAGGTACACCCTTTTCTGGGGAAGGGAGGTTTAGAATAAATTTTTAGATTTTGAATAGTGTCAGATTTGCAGAAAAGTTGCAAGAAGAGTCCAAATCCTCTTATACTCCACACTCAGCTTCCCCTGTTGTTAATATCACTGTGATACTTCTGTCAGAACACATGAAGCAATGTTGATGTTATCATTAACCAAAGCTTATATTTTATTCAGATTTCCTTAGCTTTTACCGAATGTCCCTTGGTCTAGGATCTCATCCATGACACCACATTACATTTAGTTTTTTTTTTTAATTAATAAACTTTGTTTTTTAAGAGACGTTTTAGATTTACAGAAAAATTGAGTGGAAAGTATAAGGAGTGGCCATCTGCCCCCGACCCCCCACCTCCCCGACTAATGGACCCTGCCTGTGATAGTTTTTTAGACTTTCTTTGTTTTTGATGACCTCAAGACAGTCTTTGAGGAGTCCTGGACGGGTATTTTGTAGACTTTTTTTTTTTTGAGACGGAGTCTGTCGCCCAGGCTGGAGTGCAGTGGTGTGGTCTCGGCTCACTGCAGCCTCCACCTTCCTGGTTCGAGCAATTCCCCTGCCTCAGCCTCCTGAGTAGCTGGGATTATAGGTGCATGCCACCACGTCCAGCTACTTTTTTTTTGTATTTTTAGTAGAGATGGGGTTTCACCATGTTGACCAGACTGGTCTCAAACTCCTGACCTCAGGCAATCCGCCTGCCTCAGCCTCCCAAAGTGCTGGGATTACAGGTGTGAGCCACTGCACCCAGCCTTTCTTTTTTTAAGTGATTGTGTCTTGCTATATTGCCCAGGCTTATCTCAAACACCTGGTCTCAAGTAGTCCTCCCACCTCATCCTCCCAAAGTGCTGGGATTACAGGTGTGCGCCACCAGGCCTGGCTTAGACTGTTTATCAGATGTTCTTCTCATGGTTAGACTGGAGTTATGGGAGGAACTTGGAGCTTGTGAGGAAGGCCAGGGAGATAAAGGACTATTCTTATCACATCGTGTCAGACACCATCGTGTCATATTAACCTGGCTTATCACTGATGATGTTGATCTTGGTTACCTGGCTGAAGTAGTGTTTGTCAGGTTTCTCCACAGGAAAGCCACGGCTGTTTTAAAAATAGTTAACATGCAGGACAAGCCAAATAATTTATAGGGTTCTGTGCAAAATGCAAGTATGGGGTCCACTGTTCAGTCATGAAGAATTTCAAGGCAGAAATAACACATTAAACTAAATTCAGGGTGCTTTCAGGCAGGGGATCCTGGGTGACGTGCACAGGTCACAGTCCCATGAGACTGGCCTTGTTTGCAGGGCAATTGTCAGATAATCCAGATGCCCCTAGAGTTCTTTCTGCATGGATAGAGAAGGCCTGTGCCAGCTGTCCTTGATCCCTGGACAGTTGGAACGGGGCAGATGGCTGAGGAGGGTCCGAGGTACCCACAGCAGTGTGGGTAAACCAGCATCACGGGCAGAGAATGTCGTGAATATCACAGGTGTCTGCAGAGGCCCTGCTGAGGCACCTGCCTGGAAACATGAAAAAACTTGACCCGAGGTCGCCTGGATAGAGAGAGAATAGTCAGGTGTGTGCAGGAGCCAGTGGTTAGTAACACACAGCAGCAACTCTGTATTTTTTTTAAATGCTACTTTTATTTTTACATTTGTTTTTTTTTTTTTCTTCTCTTTTTCCTCAGTGCTCAAAGCAGCATTTTTTTTCTGGAACTCCTTAGAATAGCTTATTTACCAAATGCTAAATGAGCCTTTATGCTGGGCCAACTGAGGAGCCCCTTTGGAGGGGGTCACCTGACCTCGACTGCCCCCTATCCCTGCAGCTCTCTTGTTAGGAGAGGAGGGCATCTCACTACCTGGTCTCAGGTGCATACCTGCGGAAGCAGACTCCTCACAATAGCAGGGAGAAGAGTGTAGGGAGAAGAGTGTACAGCTGCCAACCGGCTTCTCCTTGCTCTTACTCACCCAGCTGTTTAGAGAAGGAGAGAGTATTTCTAATCAGCCATATGGCATGGAGTTTTATTTGCCTTGGTAAGTTAAAATGTACATTATTGGTCAGCATCTTGCATGCAAATTTTGACATTGCATTCCAGGAGTACCTGCAGAAGAGAGAGGCGGCAGGTCGGATCTGTGTAATTACATTGCTTTGTAGGCTTGTAACATTGCCATCACTAACGACGCCCGGTATCTCACTGCGACGGCTGCCTGGGGATATTGCCGTGCGACTCCTGTAGCCAGAGAAAGATTATGTAAACATGTGCGATCTCGAAAGTGAGTAATGAAGTTGAGTACTTGTTGCAAAAATTAATAAATGGCTGGTTTACACGTGATAGAGGAGTCCCTTGTGTGAAAACTGAGTCACCCAGTGTAGTGATGGATAAACGCACCTCGAGGCACAGGTGACTTAAAGAAATTCATCCTTTTCTCTACCGATATGATCAAATGGACAACTGCAGTCCACACCCTTCACTCCCTACTTGACTAATATGAAATCATCACGAATATATCTTTTTCCTGCTCTTGGCATGTCAGAATCTTAACTCTTTCTTCAAAGGACGGCATGTCAGCTCTACGGGGTTACCTGCAGTTTCTGGAATGGTCCATGTTGTCCAGTGCTGTAAGGAAGTGCTCCAAGGTAGCCTTGCACTGATCCGATTCTGCTCCCTTTCTCACTTGCAGTTCTCAAGAATAAAGGTAGAGGCCAGGTGAGGTGGCTCACATCTGTAATCCCAGCACCTTGGGAAGCCGAGGTGGGTAGATCACCTGAGGTCAGGAGTTGGAGACCAGCCTGGCCAACATGGTGTAACCCGGTATCTACAAAGAATACTATATATATATATAAAAGCCGGGTGTGGTAGCACACACCTATAGTTCCAGCTACTGAGCCAGGAGAATTGCTTGAACCCAGGAGGTGGAGGTTGCAGTGAGCCAAAATCACACCACTGCATTCTAGCCTGGGTGACAGAGTGAGACTCCATCTCATAATAATAATAATAATAGTAGAATGTTCTGGGGATATAACATCTTGAGATAAGGGGGAGCTGGCCAAAATACCCTGGACTCTGATCCAGTTCCCCCTAGAAATTAGATATCCTTTGGTGTTTTAGCCCAGCCTGTCACATGGCCCCAGAGTATGCAACCCTAGGGGCTGCTTTTCCAAGACCCTCAGTTGTAGTACAAGTGGCTCACACGAACAAGACGACATCCACCCCAGGAAGCTTTCTTGAGCCTTAGGGGACCCACTTGCAATAAATCCTAGGCCTCTGTCCGCCTTGCTGCCTATCGTTAAGTAACCAATCTGCTTCATGTAACCTGTTGCATGTGTTCTGCGTCATTGAACTTAGACAGGCTGGCACCCATCCTCACACATGCCTCCAGGCCTTTATGCATGCAATTTGTTCACTTGTATCCATGGAGCCACTATAGTGTATCCTGAAGTTATTACTCACCTACTAAATGTCCTTTGAGTCACAGCTCAAGTGCCACCTGCTCAGAGGAGACGTCCTTCCCATACCTGTCTATATGCATGCCTCCCTGGAAAATTCACCCCCTGCGCTTCTGGCCCATTCTTCCTTGAGGATGCTTACCTTTCTGTTCTAGCTATCTCTCCTCCAAGGATGAATGTTTGTGAAATCAAACTGACTGGGGTCCAGATCTCAGTTCCACCAGGCACCAGCTTGTGTGGCCTTCAGCAAGATCCTTTCTTAACCTCAAACGTACTGTCTGTAAAATGGGAAAACACTGGTTTCTAGTTTGTAAAGCTGTTAGGATGAGATGATGTGCCTGGCCCATAGTAGCTGTTCAGTGAATATTTGTTCTGACATGGATGAAGGAAGTAAGACTTCTGTGATGTCTGACTATTTTTAGACTGGAGAGGAAGAGGGAGGCGTATGGTAAAGAAGGCATGGCAGAGACAAAGGTGAAGCATGTCAGTGAGCTAGGTGTGTTTAGGGGACAGCGACGCCATCTGGTTGGGAATTTGCTGGGAGCCCTGGAAAAGGAGACTAGGGCCAGACTATGGAAGGCCTTGGACGCCAGGCAAGGATGACATCCTGCAAATTGGGACCAACTGGGGGCTCATAAACACACTCTCTCTCTCTGTCTCTCTGTGTGTGTGTAAAATGTTAGGGGGTTTATAGCATGGCTACCCTGTTAGCACTGTGTAGGGCTCCATATTGTTATCTGGGTCTTGGTTCCTCATGTTTCCCACTTCCTCAGACACTCACCCTTCTCCCCGCCTTCTCCAGCAGACATTTGTGGAGTTCCTGGGTCCAGACAGTGGCGTGGCCCGGTCCTGTGTGAACTTCCCCAGCCCCTCCCCATCACTCTGTCAGGGGGTGAAAGCGCCGATGTGTTGTCAAGGGAGAATATTACACGAGGCCCCTGAAGTGGTACATTAAAGCAGTTTGGATTTTCTCTTACTGCTAACATTGATTACTATTAATTAAGGTTGATATTTACAATCAGAGGGAGTACAGGAGCAGATCATTTTTTATTAATCACTATTCTGGATTCATCATCAGTCATCATTATCAAAATATTCAGACAGTGGACAGTGGCTGAGTTTTAAAACTCAAGTAAATGATTGAATTACACTACATGATAGAGAGTATATGTTCTCTGTCACCTCTCTCTTTCCTAGTTTCCCTCTTGTCCCCCAATGGTCTCAGCCTCCTGCCGTGCATTCACTCCCCACATCCCCCCTTTCCTCTCTCCTACCTGTCCCTTCCCTTTCTCTCCCTCTTTTCCTCCTTTTCCTTACCATAAATAGTACCATCCTATAATTCTGCAGTTTGCTTTTTTCTTTCAACCATGTGGCTTCAAGATAACCTTATTATTATTATTATTATTTGAGATAGAGTCTTGCTCTGTCACCCAGACTGGAGTGCAGTGGCACAATCTCGGCTCACTGCAACCTTCGCTTCCCAGGTTCAAGCTGTTCTCTGCCAAGTAGCTGGGATTACAGGCATGCACCACCATGCCCAGCTAATTTTTTGTAGTTTTAGTATAGACAGGGTTTGACTCAGATTTCTCTTACCCCTGTTCCTGTCAGTGTAACATAGCCACTGGTCATGGTGGCTCATGTCTATAATCCCAGCACTTTGGAAAGCTGACAGGGGAGGATCCTTTGAGATCAGGAGTTCAAGAACAAGCCTGGACAACATAGTAAGACCCTATCTCTAGCAAAAAAAAAAAAAAAAATTAAAAATACAATGAGAAGTATAACAGGCCATAAAATAGATATGGCCTGGTATTTTATATATATTTTCAGCCATTCCCTAGTTGGTGGGCATTTAAGTTATTCCCTCCCCATTCTTCCCACTGCTACCATAATCATTGCCACAGTAGGCATCCTGTCTGTGTCTTGGAGCAGGCAGGAGAGCAGCCTTCAGGGTAGGCATGAAGAAACGGGGGTACAGCCACAGCCCACTGGGCTCCCTAGCCCCTTCTCCATGTCCTTCCTGGACTCTAGCCAAACCCAACCTCACACGGGCCCCAGACATGGCTCCGTGTACTGGCTCTGCTGTGCTTTAGGACTGGCCGCTCCTGGAATGCTTGATGGGGGATCCCCCTTTCTTCCCTGTCTCCTCATGTTCAGTTCCTGCCCACGTCTAAAGGTATGGGAAGGTGCCTGCTCCTCCGGGGACTTAAGGTTACCTGCTTTCTCCTAAAGCTCACCCAGGAACTTGTCACTGTAGAGTGAAGTGCATTGGTAGCTTTGTTCTGATGATTTTTGAGCCCCATGAAGACAGGGATGGAGTCAAACTCATTTCTCTCTCCCCGGGTCATTACACATGCCTACCAAGGGCTCGTCCTCTGAAGAACAAATGCAGCCATTGGTTTTCCCACGTTAGTAAGAGAGTGAGTGGTTCTTGACATTTTTCAGCCTTTTCCTCCCTCGGGTTAGGGCTGGGGACTGGGGCTTCTCCCACCTACCTCCCTCTGTGGCCTCAGTCGTCATCCACCCCCTGGCCCACCTGGGACCCCTGAATTCACTCTTACTGAGCTACATGAAGCCATTTGGCCAGCAGTGGTGTTAATCCGTGGACTCTGGCCATTAGCATTCTGGCATTTGGAATGAGAAAAGTGGAATTTAGGGGATCCCGGTCTTCCTTTTAGGAGTATTTTTTTAAGTAGGTAAACAATTGTAGGTAATTTAATTTGTCTGTTAATGGCGCACAAGGATTTACTAAGAGGGAAATGTCACTGAGTTGTGGACACACACTGCATATAATTCGATGAGAATCGGCCTCTGATGGGCAGCAATAAATGTCAAACTGTTCAACATTGATTGTTCGTGAAGGAATATTGCTTAACAATGAATAAAATACCTTTCTGAGGTTCCTCTATTGGCTTGACTTTAAAGGGAAATAGGGAGGTGAACTCCCTCTGGGGCTCACTGCCCCTTAGGCCTGGAGGCAGGGAAGCTGCTGGGAAACAGACGGCTGGGCTTCTGTTCTCAAACATATCCCTTTTAGGGCTCCCCAAGCCCACCTCCCAGAGCAGAGGGATGAATGCGTACAGGGCCTAGTGGCTCCCCATGTGATTTGCAAACTTCTCCGGTCTCATTGGTCCTGCCTGCCTCTTGGACTCCAGGGCCCGTGGCTCTGCAGCACCCACTACGCCCCTGCTCTTTCTGTCATGAGTCAGAATGCTCTAGTGTGGTCCTGCCTTGGGGTCTTTGCACTTCCTATGCTCGGTGTTTTTTTTTTTTTTTTTTTTTTTTTTTTTTTTAAATAGAGATGGGGTCTTGCTATGTTATCCAGGCTGTACTGAAGCTCCTGGCCTCAAATGATCCTTCTGCCTTGGCCTCCCAAACTGTTGGGATTACAGGCATGAGCCAAGGTAACTAGCCTATATTTTCTTTGTTAAGTTCCACTTTTCTTTACTTTTCCCTGACCACCCATCCAATGTCAAAGCTAATCTCGGTTGTGCCTCCATTCTGTCCATCCCGAATCATGACATCACTCTTACGTATTTAACTATTTGGCATTGTTTTATTTCCATTGTACTGACACGTTCTCCATCTCCCCACTAGAACGCAAGCTCTATGAGAGCAGGAATGGTGTCCGTTTTGTCCGCTTAGGTAGCCCAGGGCCTAGAGTAGCTCATGATAAGGAATGATACACATTCTTCATGATATTCATACACAGCAGTAAGCACTGATGGACCCAGTGCGTTGAATGAATTTCTGCAGGGTCATATGACATGCATGCATTTTATGAAACAGCAACCTCCCAAGACATGAAAATATATACTTGAAGTTTCTTTCAAATGAATCTCCCTTTAAGCAGAAATTTCTGCTGTGTGGCATGAAGAAAGTAGAGTATTCCAGCCGTGGTTGATTCCTTCCACTTTTTAGACAACCCGGTAATTTGTTTGGAGTGTTGTTGGGTCTGGGGGTTCTCACTGACAGGGGCTGGGTCTGTCCCCTCTGTAAACTGAAATCTCCTCCACTGTGCTTTGCTGAAGACGGCAGTGGCTGGGCACAATGATGGCAAACTCTCGAGCTTATCAGAAGAATAAAAGGACTTAAGTGAAGTGGAGATTTCTTGGTAGTTATCACCTTCTAGAATAAAAAGAAAAGCTGATTCTTTCCTTCATCTCAGGGGATCCTCTACTGTTATAAGTGACCTAGGTGAGGGAAGAGAGTTTTCTTACTCTCCAGAAATAAAAATCTGTCTGCTTTCTCTAGCACTGAAGAAAAATAGTCCTTTTCCTTTTTCTTTTTAACAAAGCACCTTGCAGCTTCTGATGATTGAGGACGGGGTGGGATCCTCCATTGTCCAACCCCTTAGCTCCACCGCTCTGCAGACCTCGGCGTCCTTGAAGGAGCTCGGGAACAGAGATAAGCACGTGTGGGTCAGGCTGCTGATGGCTCACATTTAAGAGAGCTGTTTCATGGATAATCCTTGGTGTTTTGTTTTTTTTTTTCCAGGATAAAGTTTTATGTTTAACCCTGAAAACCAGATATTAAGAAATATACGCAATGAAGTCATTTTGGCTTATTTAATCTAAACTTCCTGTGCTCTTAGGCAGAAGTTTCAAGGTTGGGAGGGTCTTACAATCTAACTCTGCCCCACGCGGGGTCGAGGAATGCTGTGGGGCCCCGCTAGCTTCTACTTGTACAAGTCCAGGGCAGGGGGCTGCCTGCTGTCTCTTCAGGGGGCCCATTCAGAGCCCGAAGAGCTCTGATCTTAGAAAGCCTTTCAGATGGGGGGATCCTAGTGAAGCTCACAGGTTTTGGGCTTAGTCAGACATGGTCTGAGTCTCAGCTCTGCACACATAAACTGCTGGATCCCCAGCCAAGTCTGATCCCTCATGTGTATACTGGGGAATAATAGTACTTACCTTAGATGACTATTCTGAGAATTAAATGATGATTATCTTCCTTCTAAACAACAGCAGAGCACATAGCAGGCACTCAGTAAATGCTCTCTCTCTCTTTTTAAAATTGACCTGAAATGTGCATGGTCCCAGGATTCCTTGGGGCCCTGTAAGTCAAACCGGATTCTCCCAAGGCCAAGGGACAAAATGTGGTGTAACTTTGAGCCTTGAGCCTTGTCTACTTTTCTTATTCTGTACCCATCTGAACCAGTGCACTTAGTGCATAGGACCTGCTGGCTTGACCGATGACACGTCATCTGTGTAGGCTCGGAGGGACTCCCTCTACTTTGGGGAACTCATACTTCTGAGGCCATTTTTACCTGTCTGGGGACCACGGATTCTCTGGTTCCCACTGAGTTACTCATCACTGTCCAATCCCTCAAGTCCTTTCTCAGGGGCCTGGTGAAGCCCTGCCCTCTCCCCAGTCCTGCATTGCCACTCTGGGGTTGTGTATCCCATATCAGTTAGGACAACACTGACCGCTCTTATAATTACACCCTAACATCTCAGTATCAAGACACCACAGTTTACTTTTCTCTCTCTCACCCAGAGCTCAATCATTGTTGGGCACGAGCAGCTTTTGTTTAGGGACCAGGCCAGTGGAAGCTTCATCATTTTCAGTATACAGTTTCCTGGGTCACCCAGGACATTGAGATCCAGCTGTCAGGAAAAGAAAGCACCATGAGAATGGAGCAAGAGACTCTTCTAAGAAGTAGCAGCCTTCACTTTGTCCAAATTCCATTGGCTGAAACTCAGTCACGTGGCCCCAGCTACATCAGATAAGCCTGGAAAATATCTCTGGTTGGGAAACTGCTTCCAGCAACCACCCCCTAGGTCATGGAAGGAGACGGGAATTGCTAGTTGGCTGCTGTTTCTACTACAGACCAGATGTGGAAAAGGTCAACAACTGTTTGTTTAATTGCATCACTCATTTTCCCCTTGGCCTGGTGGGTCAGCGTGCTGTGAGGGATTCCTTCATTCAGGGGACCTCACGCACACCCCATTTCTCCAGCATTGGCCACCTGCACTTGTTCCATTCATGCCTGCTGGGTTTTTGTCCCTGTCACTGATAAAAAGCAGTCCACGAGGCAGCCTCAGGACATGCGCCCTGCCATATCCAGGGGCGGTAGTCCCTCCCTTCCTTGTGACCTCAGCACTTGATTCTGTACCCTTTGGGTGTGGCTGGTTAACCAGCCACTGATCCACTTCTTTGCCTTGCTTCGGTTTCACATTTCTCTTTTTTATCCCCATGGAAATCAAAATGCCCTGCTGAGATGCAGATACCTGATGTCTAATGCAGGTCTCGGTCCCCAGCCTTCAGGGCCAGTTCCGAGGGAGCCCACACTGGGCACTGGGGATTGCTGTTCCCCCTTCTAGACTTGCCTCGACTTCTGTGAAAAAGTAAGACCCAAGCTGAAGTCAGTCTTGGGATCGATTGTCCATGACAATTAGTTTTCCCTTTCTCCACAGTTCCTCAGATATTACCACAGCAGGTTTCAGCACTGTTCTCCCAAGCTCTCCTAGTTCCATAGTGCAGAATTCATGGGAGTGTGGAGATAGGGATTCTGCTGGAGCAGACATGGTCTTCCTGACGGTCTTTGTCATCCATCTCAGGCTCCCGTGGGTCAACAGATCTCTCTTCCTTCCCGGGGATCTCTCCTTGCAGGGCAGACAGAACAATCCCTTCTCCTCTTCTCCTTCCCCAATGTGATGTCATTGCTTCCTGCACCAAACTATAGTTCCTTTCTCAGTCTGTTTGTTTTGCTCTGAATTGAACTTTTAAAAAGGGTTTTTTACCATCATTCTCAGCAAACTAACCCAGGAACAGAAAGCCAAACACCGGATGTTCTCATTCATAAGTGGGAGTTGAACAAGGAGAACACATGGACACAGGGGCCTGTCGTGGAGTAACGGGCAAGGGGAGGGAGAGTGTTAGGACAAATACCTAATGCATGCTGGGTTTAAAACCTAGATGACGGATTGATGGTTGCAGCAAACCACCATGGCACATGTATACCTATGTAACAAACCTGCACATTCTGCACATGTATCCCAGAACTTGAAGTAAAAAACAAATAATAAATGGCTTTTTAGGCTGGATGCAGTGGCTCACACCTGTAATCCCAGCACTTTGGGAGGCTGAGGCAGGCAGATCACTTGAGGTCAGGAGTTCAAAACCAGCCTGGCCAACATGGCGAAACCCCGTCTCTACCAAAAATACAAAAATTAGCTGGGCATGGTTGGTGTCCCTGTAATTCCAGGTACTTGGGAGGCTGAGGCAGGAGAATCGCTTGAACCTGCGAGGCAGAGGTTGCAGTGAGCCGAGATTGCATCACTGTGCTTCAACCTGGGCAACAGAGCGAGACTCTGTCTCAGTAAAACAAACAAACAAACAAACAAACAAACAAAAAAAACAAAAAAAAAGGAGGGGGGCGTTTTAGCTGCCCTTAATTCTATATTTTTTCTTTCCTTGGCTTTCATTAAAGATAAGATCATCTCAAGTCACTTATGTCTAAGGTTCCCTAAGAACGTCTTCTTTCTTGTTTCCATGCTTTTATCAAATCATCAATTAATCTATTCACTTAACACATCTATGCATATGTACGTGTGTGTATATATGTACTTGTATGTACATATATGTGCATGAGTATGCTGGATGCCCACTATCTTCTTTTCAAATCTCATACCTTTGGGGGAGTCACACTGGTTTTTTTGGACCCAGCCTTCTTCCCTGTCACTGGGATGTCTCTGGTTGCATAGACGGCATTATGACATGTTTGAGAGCATCCTCGTCTTTTTCTCGGCCATCTGCTTGGCCAGACTGTCATGCCCTGGAATCCTACCTCTCTTTACTGCAAGTGTTTTGAACCCTGGTATGTTAAAACTTAGGGTACACATTGGTTCATGATGAATTACAGTTACTGAGTTTTAAAAAAACGCCAGGCAGTGTGCTAACTTATTAAATGGATTTAATCCTTGTAACAACTTTTTAAAATTGAGTTCTTTTTAAAAATTTTGTTGATTGATTTATTTGTATTTTTAATTTCAATAGTTTTTGGGGAACAGGTGGTTTTTGGTAACATGGGTAAGTTCTTTAGTGGTGACTTCTGAGATTTCGGGGTACCCATCATGCAAGCAGTGTACACTGTCTCCAATATGTAGTCTTTTATCCCTCACCCCCTCCCGCCCTCCCCACCTCCCCAAAGTCCATTGTATCTTTCTTATGCCTTTGCCTCCTCATAACTTAGCTCCCACTTATAAGTGACAATATATGATATTTGGTTTTCCATTCCTGAGTTACTTCCCGTAGAATAATGGCCTCCAACTTCATCCAAGTTGTTGCAAAAGATACTATTTTGTTCCTTTGGATGACTGAAGTAGTATCCCATGGTGTATATGTACCACATTTCCTTTATACATTTGTTGATCAATGGATACTTAGGTTGATTCCATATCTTTGCAATTGCAAATTGTGCTGCTATAAATGTGTGTGTGTGTGTGTGTGTGTGTGTGTGTCTTTTTCATATAATGACATCTTTTCCTTTGGGTAGATATCCAGTAGTGAGACTGCTAGGTCGAATGGTAGATCTACTTTCAGTTCTTTAAGGAATCTTCATACTGTTTTCCACAGTGGTTGTACTAGTTCTTGTAACAGCTTTCTGAGGTTGATACTGATTTTATCCTACAGGAGAAAATGGGGATCTGAGGTTCTGAAATGTTAAGTAACTTCCCCAGTGTCACACAGCACTCCAAGTGCTGGAGTCTGGATTTGAGCCAGTCTGTTTTATTCCTTCTCTGTGCTCCTAACCATTGTCCCATCACTGTGACCCCAACCTGCCTAGCCTCACACACCTAGGTTTTTGAGAACTCTAAGACAAACATAATTGTAGTTGTCCAAGATTCTTGCTTTTTTTCTTTTTTTTTTACTCCTTTAACTAATTCCTCCTCATTAGTTAGAACTAAATCTAGAGTTTTAAAAATATTCCTTCATTATATTCTCTGTGGTCCAGAAAATGAAGTTATTATCAAGATAGGTCAAGGTCTTGTCAGATGAATGAAAACAACAGTAATGATGTATTTTCCTCACCTTTAGGTCTGATGCCTTGCTTTCCAGTCAGCTCAAAGTTCTAGTGGACAGTCAGAGAGTGAAATGTTCTATCAGTCCTTTGTCCAGCCCCCATGTGGTTGAATTGGGAGTTTTGTGTTTGCAGGGGACCCTCTATTTCCTCTGTCAGTTTGGGCGGATTTCAGCAAGCTTCTGGTGTCAGCATCTCCATAGCTCCCTCCTCTGGGTCCACCCATTTCTCGGTGCTGTATGCTTCTAGCCTTGGGCAGACAGGAGCCTGGGGACACCACTCCTTCACCGTTTCTATTAGGTCTGGTCTTTGGGGTCCAGAAGTCCTGGGGACAGGGGTGCCCCACGTTCTGACTCCCATCCTCCAGGCTCCAGCCTCGCCCTCACTGTGAGGTTCTATTTAGTGTTCTGTGTTGGCCTAGTGCCCACCTCATTGGAACTGGTGACCCTGACAGTTCGTTTTCTCCTGTGCATCTCCAGGCTCCTCCCACACTCTCTTCTCCTCTCTGGGTTGTGCCTGTTGTATGCTGTGTTCCCAGGGTGCCAGGTCAATGAGCGAGGTGGCTCCCCTCGACAGGTCAGCTGGCCTCCCGGAAGACACAGTCCTCTCCCTTTCTGAGAAATGCATCAGAGTCCCAGCTGGGACCTTTTCCAAGGTCTCAAGTTTCCTTCAAGTGTCCCATTGGCTCCTCAAACTCAGCAGGTCCCAAATGCTGAGTCTTCCGAATAGGTGTCTCCTGCCATGCTGCCCGGCTGGGTGAATAGACCGCATCCCACCCCACCCATCCACCAACCAGAACACCCGGGGAATGGTCAAGGCAGTTTCTTCTCACACCCCTTGGAGACTCTTCTTTCTGTTGCTTAAACAGTGCTTGCATCTGTCCCCTTGTCTCTCGCAGATCCGAATATCCACATTTCAGGTCTTCATGGGTTTCCCTCTTAAACACAGCTTCCGTCTAGTCTCGTTCCCGGTAGCTTACTCGAAACCTTTTTCCCCAGATCTCTGGAAAGATATACCTAAAAGCCAACCTGGTCATGTTTTTTTCCCAGTTTAAAGCAACCCATGGGCCTTCAGAAAAAGGCCACAGTCTCATGAGAACCTTCAGGGTCCAGCCCTTGCCCACCTCTGCAGCTGTGTCTCTTGGTCCCCACACTCTTGGTTCTGGGACGGGGTCTGACTCCTGCAAGTTTCCCCACCCTGTATTCCTTCATTCCTCTGGGTCTTTGTGTGTTTGGCTCTCTCTACTGGGAATCCCCCTCTACCCCGCCATCCCAATTCTTTGCCAGGTTGACTTCTGCCTTCCTTTAAAGGCTCCTTTGGAAGCCGTCCCCCTGACCCCAAGTCTCTGTTAAACCCAGTCCATCCCCACTGGTGCACCCTGCCTCATCAAATCACAGGTGTTCTCTCTCTCACTCCCTCCTACACCTGACCACCCAGGACACACTCCATATACTCTGTTGAATCGATGAATGTATGTCCCAGAAATTCAAATTCATCAGTGTGGGGTGGGGTGTTTTCTTTCATTTTGATTTTTTTTTTTTTTTTTTGAGATGGAGTCTAGCTCTGTCACCAGACTGGAGTTCAGTGGTGGGATCTCAGCTCACTGCAACCTCCGCCTCCTGGGTTCAAGTGATTCTCCTGCCTCAGCCTCCTGAGTAGCTGGTAGCTGGTAGCTGGGATTACAGGCACATGCTGCCATGTCCAGCTTTTTTTTTTTTTTTTTTTTTTTGTATTTTTAGTAGAGACAGGGTTTCACCATGTTGGCCAGGATGGTCTCAAACTCCCAACCTCGTGATCCGCCCACTTTGGCCTCCCAAAGTGTTGGGATTACAGGCGTAAGCCACCATGCCCAGCCTGATTCTTTAATATATGAAGTAAATGTTTCACCCCATCCTTCTTCTTTCTCTGTGCTGTTAGCCTATCTCTGTGCAGAACCCATGAGCTTCTTGTTTCATTTCCTTGAGCAAGTAGCGCACTTTCTTTCTTCTTCTGCTTCTTTTTTTTTTTTCTTTCTTTTTTTTTTTTTATCTTGATCTTTTTTGGAAAGACTGTGGAACACCGTGTGAGGACTCTTAAGTTTTCTGGGACTCAGGAAAGCGGGGGGGCAATATCTCTTCTTTGTTATAAGGATTAATTACTTTGCAAACTGCTATAAGCTTTGTAGAGTAGAAAACCAAACCTTGTTGCAGGGCCTGGTGGCTCACGCCTGTAATCCCAGCACTTTGGGAGGCCGAGGTGGGCAGATCACGAGGTCAGGAGATTGAGACTATCTTGCCTAACATGGTGAATCCCTGTCTCTACTAAAAAAATACAAAAAAATTAGCCGGGCATGGTGGCGGGCGCCTATAGTCCCAGCTACTCGGGAGGCTGAGGCAGGAGAATGGTGTGAACCCAGGAGGCGGAGCTTGCAGTGAGCCGAGATAGTGCCACTGCACTCCAGCCTGCGTGACAGTGTGAGACTCTGTCTCAAAAATAAATAAATAAATAAATAAATAAATAGAAAATCAAACCTTGTTAAGGTTCCGCCCCTGCACGTTTCCTTTTTCCGATGGTTTCCTTCAAGCCTCTACCTATTTGTTTTGGTAACAGCTTTCTTGAGATATAATTCACATATCATACAGTTAATGCAAAGTGTAGAATTCAATGGTTTTAGTCTATTCAGAGAATTGTGCAACTATCACCACAATCAATTTTAGAACATTTCTATCATCCCAGAAAAGATACCCTGCAACCTTTAGCTAGCAACTCCCAACCCCCAACCCCTAGCCCAAGACAACCGCAAATCTTTCCTTTCTCTACAGACTTACTGATTCTGGACGTCTACTTGCTGTTCTTAAAGCTCATCTCTGTGCAGCACCCATGAGCTTCTTGTTTCATTTCCTTGAGCAAGTAGTGGATCTTCTTTCTTCTTCCTCTTTTTTTTTTTTTTTTTTTTGTCTTCTCTTGGTCTTTTAGCAAAGACTGTGGAACTCCGTGTAAATGCTCTTAACTTTTCTGGAACTCAGGAAGCAGGCGATGGCGATGGGGTGGGGGGACAACATCTTTTCTTCGTTATAAGGATTAATTACTTTGTTTGTAAAGTGCTATAAGCTTTGTAAAGTAGAAAATCAGACTATTGTTGGTTTTCTAATTGTTCCAAATTAATGTCATTTTCTCAGGTTTTTTTCTTAATTTGGGATACCTCATTAGCAAAAAATATCAAATTTCAGAGGAAGATATTCTAAGCCTGGTTTTATCATATCTCCAACCTGGAGAACCCATAGCAAGGGAAGATGGGCTCAGACAGGCTGTAGAGGTTGCTCCAAGCCCAGTAAAGGTGTGTTTCATTAGGTGGGGTCTGGCATCACTATTATCCATCAGGAAAGGGAGAGGGTGCTCAGTCTGCCAGTGACACATGTATTTTCTTTCTTTTTTTTTTTCCTTTTAAAAATTTATTTTGTTTAAGTTCTGGGATACATGTGCAGGACGTGCAGGTTTGTTACATAGGTAAACATGTGACATGGTGATTTGCTGCACCTATCAACCCATCACCTAGGTATTAAGCCCAACATGCATTAGCTATTTATTCTGATGCTCTCCCTCCCAGCCTCCCCGCTGAGAAGCCCCAGTGTGTATTGTTCCCCTCCCTGTGTCCATGTGTTCTTATCATCCAGCTCCCACTTTGAAGTGAGAAAATGCAGTGTTTGACTTTCTGTTCCTGTATTAGTTTGCTAAGGATAATGGCTTCCAGCTCCATCCGTGTCCCTGCAAAGAACATGATCTCATTCCTTTTTATGGCCGCATAGTATTCCATGTTATACATGTACCACGTTTTCTTTATCCTGTCTATCATTGATGGGGATTTAGGTTGATTCCATGTCTTTGCTATTGTGCATAGAGTTACAATGAACATACATGTGCATGTATCTTTATAATAGAATGATTTATATTTCTTTAGGTATTCACCCAGTAATGGGATTGCTGGGTCAAATGGTACTTCTGGTTCTAGGTCTTTGAGGATTCTCCACACTATCTTCCTCAGTGGGTGAACTAATTGACATTCCCACCAATGGTGTAAAAGCCTTCCTATCTCTCCACAGCCTTGCCAGCATCTGTTGTTTCTTGACTTCTTACATGTGTGTTCTATAATCACTCATCTACTTTTGGTCTACTTGGACTTGGTCCGAGTACTCCACAAACATTTCCTTGGCTCAGATAAAAGGCAAATGCTGATAATTCACCTGAGGAGGAAATAGAACTACTAAATAGAAGGAACACAGGTCATCTGCTCTAGTATTTAAAAATTACAAACTTAAATAAAGAACCAGTTGCGATTTTTGGTCTATTGAATGATAACAAATATTAAAAATTGAAACTCCTGCCTGCCAGGGATACAGGGAGCCAGGACTTCCAACAATGCTGGTGGCATTCTAAGTGGCTGAAAGATCTGTAGAAGACAATTTGTCAATACCCATCAGGAGTAATGACACATTAAACTCGTTGACCCAGTAATTCTGCTTCTGAGAATCTATTTTAAGAAATTTATCCAGAGTATGAAAAAAGTTACCTGTGTGGAAATGTTCATTATAACATCGTTTAAAATGTCAAAAATTAAAACAGGAATTGTGTTAAAATGTATGGCATTGGGGCATTCCATGGAGACAGATCTCCTTGATGGACATGATGCAGCCATTTACAATGATGGTTTTCAGGAGTGTGCACAAGAACAAAAGAAGGAAGTACAACTGAATGTGGACCAGGGGCCGGGCCATGTGAAAAGCTGTGCACAGTAAAGCAATGGGAGGGAGAAATGCCCAAATAATTACTTCAGGGGCTTTAAGGCATAAAACTGATGCCTTCTCAGTCTCTCTCTCTGTTTCTCTCTCTCTCTCTGTTTCTCTCACTCTCTGTCTCTCTCTCTCCCTCCCTCCCTCCCTTCCTCCCTCTTTCTTTTTCTTTTGTCCATATATTTTATTATGTATGACATTACTTCCATAATTTTTTTTTTAATTAGAAAACTCAACCCCCTGGTGCATGTTAAGAAGGTCAAACTTACTGTTTTGTTCTTCAAAAACCTTAAGTAAGGAGCAAAGAGATGGTAGTAAACTAGCATAATGATCACATTCCCTGGCATTCTATAGAAAATGACAATTTCCCCCATTCCCTGAAACAAATCTTGACTAACTTTGATAGTTCAGCAATTAGAACTTTGGCATACAATCTTTCTTCTTCAACTCCTATAATTAGTGGTCTCCAATTATATGAATCAATTTCAATTTCTATAAATCAGATGATTTAGAGAGAAGGCTGTTCAATTTCCTTTTCAACTGTATGGTTTCAGCAGCAATAAAACTCTCAGCTTAAAATATCAGGATGCAACTTGCTCCAGAAATATTACCCAGCTCATTTAGGGCTTGTGCCGGCAACCACAGCAGTTCCCAGGTTTCTAGGTGGTGTCACTTATCTGTCTGCTCCTGAGTCCTATTCAATTCTTCTTCATGGGATCTGACATCTACTTACAGATTTCCCTCCCAGTGTGGGGTGCCTATCCCTAGACCTTCCTGGTGTCCTAACAGAAAGACCCAGTTTGGACCCAGATATCTCTCTCTAATCATAGTTAGCAGGCACATTTGGCGTCTCCCTTTTTTGAGTCCTGGGTTTTTCAGTGTCAGTGACCCTCTAAGGTGTTCTGCAGGACGTGAAACCTCCAGCCTGAATCTCCCCTAAGGTTGGCTTTGGGAAGGGCCCGTTGCACCCTGCTACTTTGTGGGGACTCATCATGAATCACTTAATGACCCATTCCTGGAATCTGCAGATGTGGTTTCTTTTTCTCCCTTTAATGTATGAAATGTGATTTCTTTCATTTCACAAGGAGCAAGTCTTATTATTAATTTTAAAAATTCAAAAAGGAAAATTGTTTAGCTATTTTTTTTATTTAAAAAAAAAAACCTGAGAGTCTCAACAGACTCTTCTGAGCATCGAATCACATAGACACTTTCATGTGGCATAAACTCTTCCCCCTTTGCTAAAAGGAAATCAAGCCAGGGGCAGAGGGCAGATTGAGGGGTCGGCTGGAGGAATCTGTGCCGAAGAGAGTTTTGGGTTGCAAATGCACAGCCTCCCTCCCCTTTCTTCTCCCCTTGGAGGAGATAAGTGGCCAAGGCTTCAGTTTGCTGCTAATGTGGTTTTTAGCAAGATGTCTACTTTTTGTTGAAGATTGGCTTATGGCTTTTATAGTACTCTTAAATTCAGCTTATGTTGAATTATTATTGTTCCTCATTTTATACATGACTTCCAGTTCCCAAAGCATTAGAGTCTCTTTAAGTGCTAGGGCTGCTGACTGAGGTTTCTTGACAAATAGATCACGGAAAATCAGGACATTATATACTGGCCTGCCCAAGGTATCTGTCAGACCAGCCCCCTTGTAGAATTGCTGGGGCAGAGAACCCACAGCTCAAGCTCTCTTTTGATACCTGGGGCTCTAAAGAAATGTGTCAGCAAGTCTTCCAGACCCTAAGGGGACAAGGCTTATCTTTCATGGGGAGCTCAATTCAACAGGGAACAGAAAATAAAACACAGAAACAAGAAGAAAGTTATAGTCATTTGTGACTTACTTGATTGTAGCCATTAACAATCATGGATTGAAGAATAACAGTTTCAAAACATACTCACAAGCTGGGGTGTGGTGCTCAGGCTTGTAGTCTCAACACTTTGGGAGACTGAGGAGGGAGAATTGCTTGAGACCAGGAGTTCAAGACCAGCCTGGGTAACAGAAAGACCCCATCTCTACAAAAAAACAATTTAAAAACTAGCCAGGTGTGGTGGTGCGTGCATGTAGTACCAGCTGCTAGGGAAGATGAGGTGGGAGGATCACTTGAGCCCAGTAGGTCTAGAATGCAGTGAGCTATGATTGTGCCACTGCACTCCAGCCTGGGCAACAGAGCGAGACTCCATCTCTAAAAATGAAAGTAAAAATAAATAAAATAAAATAATAAAAACATACAATATCATGTTGAGAAAAAATAAAATATAAAACTGTATGTAACTTCTGTTTTGTTTATATTTGAGTACATACTTTAATCAGATTTAAATAAATATAATTAGAAAGAAGTCTATAAAAGTGATACTGACAGTCATCATCAGGTAGCAGAATCCGAAGTGATTTTCATTTCTTTTCATACCTTTCTATATGTTCCAGATTTCCACAAATACAAACATGGAATACTTTGCTGAATAGAATGTGAAAGTTTGCTGAAGAGGCTAAAGAAGTAGAACAAATTTTGAATTTCCAGTATGGTACTCAGTCATAGATTGCTCTGACCTGATTTGCAAGTTCTCAAAGGGTGCACACTCTGTTCTTGTATGAGTCCTACCAGGGCCAAGCACGTGCTTCAAACCTACATGCTTCCATGGCAGTCCTTCTATGTACCTAATGCATATTTTAATTGAGTTTGGTTTTGGAGGATCTGACTTGGTCCAAGTTCATGTGAACCTGCAGAGAAAAGTACCCTTGATTGGAGGATAAAAGCCATTGCTAACTTTTTTTTTTTTTTTTTTTAAACCAAGTTGACCACTTGTTAGACCAGAAAACAGTTTTGTTGTTGAATAAACATAATCTCTTCGTTCATTCTTTCTTGATAAGCCCTAGAATGGTGAGATGACTCCCTGTGGCTAGCAATAGAAGATCCTATTAGGCAAGTTTTCTTCAATCAGGATGAAAGAGTCATACATATTCAAAATGAACATTTTAGAATTTATAGACCCTTTCATCTCCGGGAGTGGATTGTGTATCCTTGTTTAGATCTTCATTTTACAGATGAGAACACAGGGATCTGAGGAGGAAAGGGGCCAGCTCACATCCCTTGCTGAATTGGCAGTGGATACAGAAGTGGACTGCTGACTCTTTAGGATCACTGTAGGCTCCCCCTTGCCACAGAGATAACAGCGTTCACCACTTAGATAAAGAAACCTCCGTGCTGGCCGGCAGTGGGCATTTTCTTCCTTCTCCCACGCGCTCTTCCTGTAAGCAGAAATAAGGCCCTATTGTTATCCAAAGGGCAGTCTCTCCTAAGTATGTCCTAGGGCACCCCAAGATGATGATGTTGTTTGCTAGGGTCCAATACCAGGAAATGTCAAGTATTCGGGATTGCCCACGAAAGAGTTTTTATTCTGGTATGAGAAAATATGGGCTTTTAAATCTTAAAGTGAAAACTTCGGGTTTGGAAGGGAAAATGTAAAAGTTGGTTATAATGAGGACTTTGTTTGCCAGGCGCCCCAGCCCAGTGACTAATGGGCTGGCTGCTTGTTGGAGAAAGCTGTCTTAGGGGCGTTGAGGGTGTTAGCAATGAACAAGAGTGGGCAGGCACTGAGGACCCGGGACCCAGGTTAGGAGGCAGGAGATGGTGGGGTGAATATGCAAAATCCAATGAGAAAGTGTTTAACTGTGGCTCCAATGTCTACCAAGGCCTGTCCGAGAGCCTTGGTTGATGTCGATAGAGATGATGTTGCCTGTCTTCATGAAAACAAATGGCAAGTCCTATCCTGACTCAAGGAGCAGGGTGTTTTGGATTATTACAATTTTCCTCCCCATAAACTCCTTTAAAATGGCATCTAAGAGAAGCGACTTTCAGAAAGAAAAGAATTCTGGGGACATTATTCCTTTCACGGCACAATGTGAACAAAATAAGCCAGAAGGCCTTCTGTCTCCTGTTCAGTAAATTTTTCTGGGTTAAGATTGTTCTTCCAAGTTTGTCTTCCTGGAGTGCGTGAGCCTCTACAGCCAATAACACCACAGTGTGTATTGCGGGGAGTTCCAGAGTCCCTCTTCAGTTATCGGGTCGATACACGTACCTGGTAATACAATGCCAATCCATGGCTAAAAATAGCTTCCTTTTGTTGTGATCTCCCAGAACAAAGGGATCAGACCCACTTCATCTGTGTCCCCTGCCCTCCCCTCCCGGCAGTCCTAAGGCAAACAGTTTGTCTCTTCTCTCAAATGGATTTTTCATTTAAAAATGGGGGAGAGTGAAAACTGAATAGCATGGAGACCCGTGCACTAACAAAAAATTCTTTTGAAATAATAGGTGCTAGAAATCACAATTTCAGCCTCCTATGTCCCCCAAGCCAGTTTGGATTGAACCAGATGCCAGGACTTACGTCAAATGTGTGGGGTCTCCTCTCTGTGGGCCCCTTGGGGGAGTTCAATGATTTCTTTTCCTTTTCTTCTCTCTTTTTTTTTCTTTTTTAAAGTGCTCCTCAAAGATATACAAGATGTTACTCCTGATAAAATCCCGTTAGCCATAGTTCAACTTTATATTCCTTGATCAGTCTTGTGTTTCCTCGCTGACTTTTGCTACAGTTTATGGCTCTGGATTAAGTACCAGAACACAGGGTTTTATTTTCCTTTGTCTAAGTCTATCTTCCTTTGCCTGGCTCACTAACTGGATATATGTACATAGGCGATGGGCACAGAATGTGGGTTGTATTTTGGGTGAGGGTGGGGGTGGGCAGGTCGGATCATGAAGGGACACAGAATATTAATTAGACAGAAAGTGCTCTCTGTGCCTTATCTGCATAAAGAAAGATAAAGCCCATGTAAATAATATGTGTGTTTCCCATAATGAATGTCCCCTTTCTCTCCATTTCTGCATAGTATTAGAAATTGCGTTTTTATTATATGAGACATTGGATGCATGCCAACAAGTTTTTCTTTTAACTTGATATTTTGGGCTCTGATCTTTGTTAGCACTACAATGGCATGTATCTCGTACAGTCAGAGGTCATTTCTATAGCTCCTTCCCCCTTCCCATCATTTCTGAGGAATGTTTGTTTTCAAAACAAAGAATTGGGTTAAAGCTGAGGTATCATATACCAGAACATATTTCAAGACAAAATTAAGAACACTCAAACCTTCCTTTGAAAGGTCAGATATTATTTATTATTATTATAAAAATGATCTGTGATTTATGAATTTAACTTCTCATAAACCTTCTTTGTAACAGAATATGCAGTCAGAGGCTTAACATTACATTGTTTTCTTTTGACAACGTATCCACGAGACCACTGCAGCTGTTCCTGTACTCACAATAGCAGATTAATTAACACAATCATATGCTGTTGGCTCTTACTCAATGAGTGGGTCTGCAGCGGGATAGATAGGTAAATCCTTTAAATGCGGTGGAGATAAAGCATATACTATGGTAGTTTCATAACTAGCCAGTTTTGCTTCTGACTAGCTAGCCCTATCAGGACCAGGTCCACGGACCACAGACACCCTGAGCTTGAATTTCAAAGTCAGCCACACCTATCACAACGCCATAATGCCCAACATTTGCAAGACACAAATATGTGAAAGCCGAAGACCTCTCAGAAATCAGCAGCTTTGGTTAAAATAGCAGTCAGTCTGCCGCCAGCATTTTGAGTCTGCAGTATTTTTTTAAAGTTCAATCATTGCTTTCCTTAAATATCTTTCTTGCAATATTACTCACTTTTTTTTTTTTTTTTTTTTTTTTTTTTTTTTTTTTTTTTGCCCATCCCTCAGTGAACATAGTTCTGGGCAGCTGTCATGACTTCAGTTTTTTTAAGTACTAAAATATGTTTTTTTCCTCTGTAAGTGTGCTAATGAAAACGTGTGTAATGAAACCTTCCTCCCCTGCCCAGTCACCAGCCATATTTATTGGCAACTTTAGCTGACATTTTAGGGAACGTCAAACCTTTGTTAGAGAAAATGTAAGGCTTTGCTTTAGAAACAGGCATGCCCATGCGGAGAACGAGGTAACCAGGCAGTAGGCTTAATAGAATTTCCTTCAGACTTTTTTTCTAATGTCCATTACATATGCAACATTAATTTACTTTTTGTTGTTTTACTTAGCAAAGAAATTGAAAATGTAACAAGCTTTGCTGGACTAAAAGACTCATTTGATAGACACATAGACCAAGAGAAGAAGAAAAACAAATCCATAATTTGGAACCTTTTAGGGCATCCAGGTAGTAGAAATTCAGGCTTCCTTATCACTCGGGGCATTTGTTGTGGGCTTGAGATTTCTTTGGAACCATCTGTATCCTTTAGAAGTAGATCAAAGTTTGGCCATGTTTGGTCTTAGAAGTCTTGGGTTCTTTGGGAAAAACAGCGTATCATGATGTTGAGGTCTCTTATGTTCCACTTAGGGACTGTTCCTCAGCACCAGGTCCTGGATAAGAGGTTCCTGCAAGGGCCAGAAAATTCTAGCTAGTGAGTCTCAGGCAGATACGGTGTGTTAAGCATCTCTATGGTGGGTTGAGCTAGAGTTTTCTAGGGTGCTCCTCGTACCTGGAGTGCTTGCAGCTCTTCTGAGAAGTACAGAGAGACAGCAATGGCTGCACAGATACAAGGCAGCAGGGTGGCTATTAAAATAGTAACAATAGTTAAAATATTGATAGCAACCTGGCCTTCTCAACCCAGCCCCTGTTTGCCCATCCCTCGCATTCAGCTATTTTACTAAAATAATAATAAAACGTCCTTTAAAATAAAAGGTTCAGAACACATGAATAAGTAGTTGTATGTAGAAACATTGCTTAGAAAACCCTGAATACTTGATTCTGAGATCAGAACAGAATTGACTTGGAAATCTGCACAGACAGACAAGGCAGACAGACAAGGTAGGGGGACCGTAGTCCCCTGGGATGAGACCTGGTTCATTACTGGTTCATTACAGCTGGTTATGTTATGACTGCTTCATTACAGCTAAGGTCAGTGTCCCAACAAGTGGACACTTTGCACTATGGGAACAGCTATTGCCAGAAGCACTGGGCTCCTTGCAAAGTAGCAGACGTCTTGCTTTGACTTCACTCTGCCATTCCTTTTATAACTTGCTTTTTGAAGGCACCTGGTAAGGCTGGGATGAATCTGCTGTCTGAAGGGTGTGACAATGGACTTAACCAGACTTCCAATGTGCAGGCAGTGGAGATGCTTCTGACCCAGCTCACGTGGACTTTGGGCTCAGTTTCTAGTACTGGGTCAGCTCTATGGGTGCCCCCTCCTGTCATCCCTCCTTCCTTCCATCTAACCTATGGCACAAGAACAGGAGCCAAGGACATTGCTCAAAATTAATGTCTGGGGCCTTTTTGAGGGTGTCTCAGAACTTAAAAGAAGACCCTATAATCCCAACACTTTGGGAGGCCAAGGTAGGCAGATCACTTGAGGTCAGGAGTTCAAGATTAGCCTGGCCAACATGGTGAAAACCCATCTCTACTAAAAATACAAAAATTAGCCAGGGATGGTGGCATGCACCGCACCTGTAATCCCAGCTGCTTGGGAGGCTGAGGCAGGAGAATTGCCTGAACCTGGGAGGCGGAGGTTGCAGTGAGCCAAGATCATACCACTGCACTCCAGCCTGGGCAACAGAGTGAGACTCTGTCAAAAAAAAAAAAAAAAAAAAAAAAAAAAGCCCCTCAGCTGTTCTCTATGAAGCACAGCAGATTGGGCTTTGTGAATATTTCCAAGGTTACACATTATGGCCAAAAGCCTAACTGTGAGTTAGGCTAACAGTCAGCAGACCCAGGTCTTGGCTTCGCTATTACTGTGGTATTGGGATACCAAGTAAACCGTGTAAACTCTACCCTTCACATAGTGCATTACTTAACTGGGCTTAGCCATTTGTGATGCCTCCTCATAGAAAGATGTGAGAATGCAGTGAGATGTTGGCTATAAAGTGTAGGCTGAGCTGCGTGAGATCCTGCAAGTGAAGACTCTGGTGCCAGGGCAAAGGAGAGGCTAACGTCCAGGAAGAAAAGGAAGTCTTGTGTGCTTGCGGTGTCTATGAGCTTGCAGCAGTATCTGGTACTAAGTCAACAGTTAATAAATATTTGTCAAATAAATGAATGAACAGACAAGTGTAGGATCCTTGTGCTGTTCTAGGGAAGGAAAATGGGGAAGGGGGTCTGGAAGGAGGCTAAGTCAGCCTCTGAACAAGCAAGGAGGCATGCTGGTGTTTCAAATGGAGAGAAAGTTGTCTACAGAATCATAGAATCATCTGATGGAGAGATAGCAGGCAAATATAACCTCTTATAGACAGGGAACTTAGGCCCACAGGGCAGAAGGGATTTGTCCAAGGTTGCACAGCCAAGACAGAACTTAGGACCAGTTTACCAACTTAGTCTCAGTCCAACTGTTCTTTATGGGGATCTCTGATTGAAGAAAATCCTTTTAGCTCCAAGTGTGCAGTCAGGCTGGGATTCAGTGGTTGGGGTCATGGCAAAGCAGGAAGGGTGTGACTCAGAGAAAAAAGACACAGAGCAGGGAAAGTCGTAGCAAGAGGTTCCAGTAGAGGCCAGGGAGGGAGGCCAGCCTCTGTAGCAGATGGTTTCAGTAATGGACAGTGGATCTTATCTTTGTCAGGGTAGTCAAATGCATCATGATTCAGTTGCAATGATAATTTTGCAATGATAATTTTGTTTCTTGCCTGTACTGCCAACAGCCTCCATAATGATGCCAGGGTATATTCATTGACTGGCACATAGTAGTTACTTTATAGATATTTGTTGGATGAACATCTTGAAGGAATGTCCACTCTCGGGGGGGTTCCTGGGGAATCTGGTCTCCAGGTATAAGGAGGACTTGAGCCTTGGGTTGCTTTTCCACTGCTCCTGGCTCTCTGTCCCCATACCCTGTACGTTGCAATGACCCTGGGCCATCCTGGAAGTAGCTCAGTCCCTACAAACTTTCTGTTCCCTCTCTCTGGAATACCCTCTGAGTTCTCGACTTGTCAAACTTCCACCATCTTTTAACACTCAGCCAGGCCGCCAGCTCTTCCAGGAAGCTTTCCTTATTGAACCTGTCCCCGCTAGCAGACCTTGTCACTTCTGGGAGTGCCATGGTCCTTTGAAACGTTGCTTTAAGGCCTTTAGTGTTTCCCACCTGGGGAGGAAGGAGGGCGTCACCTAGTGATCCTTCTACTTGTTTGTCCTGTCCCATGCCGGAGCACTGAGTAGTGAGGTGAGATTTGATGAGTATCAGTAGAGGGAACTGCACAAAGCAGGTTTGCAGTGAAAGTCTGTTAATTGAAGGAACAAATGCCTTATTGAATTGCTGTAGGAATTGTATACGGGGAAAGGCAGCAGAGGCAGTTGGGGGAAGGAAATGACATTCCGGAGGTAAAGCAGTGAGATGGGGGGTTGGGACAGCACCTGGGCCTTCTTAATGCACTGGATGCTCAATGTGTCCATGGATACAGGTAAGAGTGATGGTCCCGGGCTGGCCATGAGTAGGTGCTTTTTATGGTGACCTAGTTGAGTAGGTACTTTTTTTCTATGGTAAGCTAGGTCCACACAGCTATGAGGGGAGAGGGGCTCTGTGCCACTATTCTGTGTAATGTGATGCTGGCATGGCGTCCTTCTGTAATAGGGCACAGGTGACAGTGTCCTGCACCCATGCATAGCCTCAGCTCCAGAGAAAGGGGCTAGGAGCCCTCTGGGGGAGCTTGGCTCAGCAGTGTGATGCTCTTTACGAGAGAGATGATTATGGGCCGAACAGCGAGGTGCTCCTCCCCCTCTACTTTGCTCTCCTTAAATGCCAGAGAAGGAGCGTCTGCAGGCGCTGACACACATACCGAGAGACACCGGCAGCCACAATGCCCATCGGCTGTGGGTGTGCCCCTGGGTGTGTGTATTTAAGGGCCCCATGAGCGGCTTGAGTCATCGATGATGCTCTTGAATGGCAAATTGGTCAGAGTTCCACAAAGGTAATGATCACTCTGCCGGTGACCTTTCTAGTACATTTACATTTTATCACAACATGCATAAGCCACCTATAGGCTTCCCATTGGCTGGGTCATTCCTCATGCACAATAACCCAGCATGCAGGGACGCATCCAGTGTAGATGAGAAAGGGGCAGCTTCTGACACATCTCACTCTATTGTTGCATGGTAATCTTTAGCACCAAAGGAGACCTTTGAGTTAAGCCCAGGTTTTCTTCCTTTTTATTTTATTTTTCTGAAAGTGAAGGCACTCCAATGTGACATGCCTCCCTCATGTTAACAGAGGCATAAAGATGAAGTACTGGACTCATTGCTGCTCCCACACTCCCGTTTTGTGCCATGTATGGAGCTAAACTCACCTGAGTTGCCCAAAAGGAGAAAGCAAGTGGGTGCCCCAGGGAGGTCCCCAGATCCTGAATTCTTTGGAGCTGTTGTACTTTAAGATATTACTTGCCAAAAAGAGATCACCTTCATGTGTATGTGAAAGACTGTGTGAGTGTGTTTGGGTGTGAGAACATGAGTGTGTGAATGTGGGGGTGTGTGTGTGTACATTCTCACACTTATGCAGAAATTCAGTTGGTGAGACCCAAGCAGGACCAGATTCCAGAGACACCCTCAGAAACCTCACTTCCTGAAGTTTCAGCCCTGTCTCCATCAGCCATATGTAATCAATTAGCCATGTACCTCCATTTGCTCATTTACTCATGAATTTTGCATCACTGGAGAAATCGCAGTCCTCTTCAGCTTACAGAAAAGTATTAAGATGGTGTGGTGATTCCTCAAAGATCTAGAACCAGAAATACCATTTGACCCAGCAATCCCATTACAGGGTATATACCCAAAGGAATATAAATAATTCTATCATAAAGATACATGTATGTGTATGTTCATGTTCATTGCAGCATTATTCACAATAGCAAAGACATGGAATCAGCACAAATGATCATTAATGATAGACTGTATAAAGAAAATGTGGCACATATACAGCATGGAATACTATGCAGCCATAAAAATGAAGGAAATTATGTTCTCTGCAGGGACATGAATGGAGCTGGAAGCCATTGTTCTCAGCAAACTAACGCAGGAACAGAAAACCAAACACTGCATGTTCCCACTTGTAAGTGGGAGCTGAACAATGAGAACATATGGACACAGGGAAGGGAACAACACACACTGGGGCCTGAAAGGGAGTGGGGTAGGGGGATGGAGAGCATTAGGAAAAATAGCTAATGAATGCTGGACTTAATACCTAGGTGATGGGTTGACAGGTGCAGCAAACCACCATGGCACATGTTTACCTATGTAACAAGCCTGCACATCCTGCACATGTACCCCAGAACTAAAAATTAAAAATAAAGAAAAAGAGTGTTTCAAATAAAAGTCATAGAAATATCAAAAAATAGAAAAATTGTAACTGCTGAAGACAGAGAGGAATGCATAAAATAAGAGGTGAAATGACTGTCACATCCAGGGCTCTGGGACCCTCGCTTGGTGCTTGTTGTCTGGATGAGGTGACTGTATGGGGACCCATTTCACAGTGGGGGACAGGAGCTCAGGGCGGTTGGGTCAGTAGCTCCTAGGTCTGAGGCTGCAATCCTCCGGGCACTCTACTGGGGGCGCAAGTAGGCAGCGAGCGGGCAGTGAGGAGCTGAGGAGCCGTTCCAGCCTGTGCGATCCTGTTCAGCTGAATCGTCACTGCTGTTTCCATTTGAGCCTTTAGGTGACAGTGCCAAGAATAAAAATAAGCCTGGCTATTTTCACTCATATTTGGTACTTCTTTTTCTTCTTTTTTTTTCAAATGCTATTGAAATAGAATTCTAATTTTTACTTAAAATATGTCATCTTAATAAATTGCTACATTATTACAAGTTGCTTGATATATTTAAAGACCACCTCTTTTTCCAGAAGAGCTCATTTCCAATAATATAATCACAATCAATAGAAAAACATTATGTTTCTATATACAGTGTCTGCTCTTTTTTGAGGGCCTATCTGTTCAGATAAAAGAAAAGTATTTATCTATGTATGTATCTATCTATGCATCTAATGTATCTATGTGTGCTTTTATGAATGTACGTATGTGTCTATGTATGTATGTATGTATCTATCTGTGTTTGTATGAATGTATGTCTGTATTTATCTTCTGTGTTCATATCTATGTATCTATCTGTGTATGTGGGTATCTATATGTATATCTACCTATGTATCTGTCTGTGTATCCATATAGCTATCTATATTTATATGTATATATGTGTGGGCTCCTAGGATGTCATAATTTTAAAATAATATGACTTTATATTTTGTCTTCAAACATCCAAATTGTAGACTTTGCATCAAACGTATTTACACATGAAATGTCTTAATACATTTCAAAATAAGTTTTGTGTGACTACCTTCTTTTCCTACAGCAGTTATTTGGACTTCTCCAGACATATGTCCTCTGTTAGCGCTCCTTAACCTCAAGGCCAGGAGGAGAAAGGTGTTGGGGACTCACATTCCTTTTAACTTGGTTAACTCTTATCCAGCCAGGGCTTGGTGGAAGTCCATGTTCTGGTGGCTGCATGGGTCAGGGATAAGGGAGGGGTGGTGGCAGATGGAGATGAAGTGAAGCGTTCCTCCCCTTGGAGATGTATGCAAGTCTGAGTGTGTTGCCTCACCCCACTCCCCCACCTACCAGGGACCTTTAGAATCCAAAGCCAAGATAACAATCCCTCCAGAAGTACTCCCAAGCTGACCTTTATGCCAGCTCTTTTTACCAAAGAGGCTAATTTTTTTTCTAAATAATTTCTTTGTTTATTTTAAATAAATAACGTTCTCCTTGGAACAGGTGTTTCCTTGGGATGGGCTTGAGTTCCAACTGACATAGAAGGTTCAGGAGAAGCTGCTTCTAATCCCAGGGTACCCCAGGTTCTAGAATTTCACCAAGATGCAGTGGATGGACTTGGGTCTCACAACCCCAGTCTCACTCCTGGTTCTAGAATATCAGCAAGATGCCATGGGACGAATGTGGGTCTCACAACCCTAGGCTCACTCCTGGGTTTAGAATCTCAGCAAGATGCAGTGGATGGATTTGAGTTGCACAGCCTCAGGCTCACTCCTGGGTCTAGAATCTCAGCAAAGTGCAATGGGTGGATTTGAGTTGCACAGCCTCAGGCTCGCTCCCAGTTCTAGAACCTCAGCAGGATGCAGTGGGATGGATGTGGGTCTCACAACCCGAGGCTCACTTGTGGTTCTAGAATCTCAGCAAGATGCAGTGGATGGACTTGAATTGCATAACCCCAGGCTCGCTCCTGGGTCTAGAATCTCAGCAGGATGCTGTGAGATGAATGTGGGTCTCACAACCCCAGGCTCGCTCCTGGGTCTAGAATCTCAGCAGGATGCTGTGGGATGAATGTGGGTCTCACAACCCCAGGCTCACTCCTGGGTCTAGAATCTCAGCAGGATGCTGTGGGGTGTACATGGGTCTTGCAAGTCAAGGCTTCTCTTGGTCTTTAAATCTCAGTGAAATACAGTGGGTTTGGTGTCAGAGTCAAGGTCCACGAGTTCTTATCCCAGCAGTGCTACCTCCTGGCTTTCTCATTCAGACCCATGCTTTCTTCATCTGTACAATAGGAGTGTGCCGAGCTCTCTTCCAGGCTCCCTGTCAGCTCTGAGCTTTGTTGAGGCTCCTTCTGGTGCTGTTGGGCATTGTTCAGGATTGAAGTGAGAAGGTTTGACCTGCCATGTAGAGGTTCAGCTTTCTTACCCTGGGTACAAAGTCTCAAACCCACAAAGTGGGTATCAGGGGCTGATTACTTTATGAAAAGGTTCCCGTCTACCCCACACTCTACTAATGGGATTGACCATTGAATACTAAATAAGAAGGACCACCAATGCCCATATTTACTAAAAGCTCAGTATCATCATTCTAAGTTCTGTTCTTGTCTTGTCTCATGCACTCCATGAGAACATCCCTCAGTTTCAAGCATGACTTGTCATTCCTGGTTCATGGAAAAGGAAGCCAAGGTTTGGAGAAGTTAAAACTTAAGGTCACTTGCTTGCAAATGGCAGATACTGGATTCAACTCAGCATTGTCTGACATCATAGCTCATGCTCTGAACCACTACACATGCTGTACAGAATGGAAAGTGTTGGCTGTTAAATCCCTATGTGTTGGGAACCTGGTTTCCTAGCTTTTCTGGCACGGTGGGTTGCATTTCACTTGTTTTTATGCTGGTCTACCAGCATAAATTTGACCTCCTTTCATGGGCCTAGACCCTGTTTCCTTCATTGGCTGAGCAGTCAGGAGCTCATTTTGTGAAAGTAAAGTGTTTGCAGACCTTGCTTCGTAAAGACCAGTCCATACTGAGACTCACACACTCTTGAAACGTTCACATAAGTCAGTGGGGAAATAGAATTTGAATTGCAATAATTATTTATCTTGCACAGAGCTCCTGAGGACCACACAATGGCAGGGCATGAGGCACATCATATTTGATCTCAGGTCCTTAACCCATTCATGCCTGAGGTCGCAATTTTTTGAATTTTTGCAATCAGACCTTGATGATGACTTTGAGCAGGATATAAATAACTCCCACATACTTAGCATTCCGATAATAGAACACTAGGCATAAATGGGCTAAGGGAGGTAGCTCAGGTGCTGGGATCCCCAGGGATATGGCTCCAGGGGAGATACGTTGGGATACTGAGTATTCTGGCTGGGAAGCAAGGTGAGGGAAAGCAAACTCTAAAATGGTTGAATTTATTCAGTAAGTAATGTAGACTGATATTTCAGCCCATGGACCAAGTTGACATACCCACATCTTCATCCGAATGACCCATCTGGTCAAATGCCAGGGAAGGAACGTCAATCCTAGGTGTTATGTCTACTCCAGGGAGAACAGAGCCTCTTTACGTGGGCACTTATAGGTTAAATGGGAATGGAACTGCATGTTGAATTGCTGGTCTTGAGTCTATTAGATCTAGCTTTTCTGGACTACATTGTAGCATACATCTGCAAACTCTGGAATAAGGGTAGGGCTGGCTGGGAGTGTGGGTGGAAGTGGTTTTTTTTAGAAGTGGTTTTTTTTTAGTTAGCTAGCACCAGGGGCAGTGGAGGAGACATTTTAAAATTTGGGGTGGGATTGAGGTGACCAGGGGAAGAGGCCCTGGAAATGGTGAGTGATCGGAAAGATCAAATTGTGTATGTCCAGGCCAAGTCCACTGAGGGGATAGAGAGGGCAGCTGTGGCTGGAGACTCTGGGGAGCAGCCAGGGGGTTAATGGGAGGGAGTTGCCCTAAGCAGGGGACTTACCGTCTCATCGACCTGGACATTTAAGCAAAGTAGCCATCAGGGACCCACATCTTCTCAAGATATTTTATTTTCTTAAGAAAAAGGACAAAAGTCCTGAGATGCCTCTATTGCCCCTCCAGCAAACTAAAAGAGTGTCCACAGAGTTCTGTCCTGAAGGGTGTCACACAGCAAGGGGGTAGGGGACACCGGTGAGAGGTCCCTGTGCCACGGGAAAGAGCTTAGGGACACTGCTGCCCCCTGCCCTATTTAAAGTTGGATTTCTAACTCACTCTTGAGGCCAAAAGAAATCCCAGATGTGGCAAGGAGTTAAATGCAAAACACAAAATAAACAGAAACACAGACCTAAAAGAAAATAGAAGTATTTTTATAATTATATATAATTATATATACATAATTATGGGGAGGGGATACCCTCTCCAACCATAACATGTGAGCCAGAAACTCTAAGAGTAAACGTTGACAGGTTTTACCTTTATTCATTTTACTTCTTCATTTAGCACAGTACTGGCAAATTATGCTACTCAATAAATATTTGTTGAATGAATTTGACTGCATAAAAATTAAATACTTCTAAGCAGCACGTGTGTACACACACACACACACACACACACTCCCAAACCCAACCATAACGTGCAAAATACGGTATGACAACAAATGTTTGCTAAATACATGATAGACAAAGGGTTAATATTCCTGGTGCAAAGAAAAACAAAGCCTTTACAAATCAATAAGAAAAAGACAAATCCTCCAATAGAAAAATGGTCAAAGGACATGAGCAGGCGATTCAGAGAAGAAGAAATACAAATGGTCAATAATCAAAGAACAGTAATGGAAATCTTTGCAGCCATTAAATGTGTGAGACTGACCTGTATTTACTGACTTGGAAAAATGCCCATGACATATTGTTGAATGAAAGAAGTGGGCTACAAAACAGCAGGTAGAGTATGATTTCATTTACGGAAAATTATGTGAGAGTATCTTAGTCCACATCTTTTGTGCAAAAATGGAAACATTCTCAAAGTTGCTTAAGCAAAAAAGAGAATTTGAGGAATATAAGAGTGCCTCATCCTCCCCTTGCAAAGCCAGCAGACATGTGGTGTCACCCTTGGCTGGGCTGGGGTCAAGCCCTCGTGGGAGTCCCTGGGCAGCCAGACAGCCATTTCCCCATCCCCTGTCTCCCTGGCGCCAGAGCATCTCAAACCTCTTTGCCTCCCTCTATTTTTCTGATTCCTTTTTCCCCTCTTTGCAGGCCACCTGGGTAGTGGGATTGTGGGTAATTTTTATTCATTTAGAAATGTATTTCTGTATGGTTTGGCTCTTTCTTTCTTTCCTTCCTTTCTTTCTTTCTTTCTTTCTTTCTTTCTTTCTTTCTTTCTTTCTTTCTTTCTTTCTTTCTTTCTTTCTTTCTTTCTTTCTTCCTTCCTTCCTTCCTTCCTTCCTTCCTTCCTTCCTTCCTTCCTTCCTTCCTTCCTTCCTTCCTTCCTTCCTTCCTTCCTTTCTTTCTCTTTCTTTCTTTTTCCTTCTTTCTTTTTTTAATGAACACGTTATTTTTAAATTTGGAAAAAGTCTATATATTTTTTTTAAAGTTAAAAGAAAATCCTGTTGGGAAGTGTAACTGATAAGGAGTTAATATCTTTAACATAGAGAATTTTTACAAATCAATAAAGAAATTAATACCCCAAACAAAAGGAAAAAATTGGCCACTTAGGAGCTTTTATTTAGTGAGTATTTACTAAGTGTGGAGAACTGTAAAACTTTGTACACACATTCTCACTTCTACAGCTTTAAGAGGTAGATCCTATTCTTCCCTCCCTTCCTTCCCTTCTTCCTTCCCTCCCCTTCCCTCCTTCCTTCCTTCCTTCCTTCCTTCCTTCCTTCCTCCCTTCCTCCCTCCCTCCCTCCCTCTCTCCCTTCCTTCCTCCCTCCCACCTTCCTCCCTCTTTTCCTTCCTTCCTTTCTTCTTTTCTACTTCCCTCTCCCCCTCTCCCCTTCCCTCTCTCCTTTCCTCCCCTCCTTCCTGTCTCCCTCCCTCCTTCCTTCCCTTCTTTCTTCTTTCCTTCCCTTCCTCCCTTTCTCCCTCCCTCCTTCCCTCCCTCCCTCCACACCTTCCCCCCTCCCACCCTCACTCTGGCCCTCCCACCCTCCCACCCTCCCACCCTGCCTCCCTTCCTTCCATTCTTCCTCCCATGAGTACCCACCCACTGAGCATCTGCTTCTTGTCAGGTATGTTCTGGACTCCTCAGATTCAGGCTGCTGCCCTCATGAGGTTTGCATTCCTACTCTCCCCATTTTACAGCAAAGAAGCCTGAGACCTAAAGAAGCTGTGACCTGGTGTACCGTTTCTGACGAGGATGTCATATGATCCGCAAAATAAGAACACGCAGCTTCCAGAGAAAGAAAAACAAATGGCCCATAGGCATATGAAAATATTTTAACCTGACTAGTAATCAAAGGAAAAAATTCAAAAGTTGTTTTGGTTTATTGATCAATTGATTTGCTCCTCCACCCCAAAGATTTGCGAGATTGATAACAATGAGTGTTGTATATAAGACTGGGAGAAACTGGACCCTCTTAGTCTGCCCAGTAGCTGTTTATATTTATACAAAGTTGATGAGTAATTTGGGAAACACATCAAAAGCCCCCCAAATAAGTGTCTGCCCATTGTTTCAGCAATTCCTATTTTATGAAATTATTCTCTCTCTATGTTATATTATTATGAGATATTATTTTATATAACATATTAATATATAATATAGTACATATATAAATAATAAATATTCTATATGTGTTATAAATTTTAATGAATATTATAATATATAATTTTATGATAAATACATATAATGACATGAATGTATAATATATTTATATATAGTATAAGGCATATTAAGATATGAAATGTATCTCATATAATTATATTATCTCATATCATATAATAAGATGTATTATTAATAATCTATATTATTAATCTATACATAATATATCTAATATATATTAGATAACCAAAGATGTTTGACCGAGGATATTCACTGAGGCTCAGTTTATAATGAAAACATTTGGAAACAACTTAAACATACTTCAAAGAAGAATCTCTTAAGGAAACTATGACTCCTTTACTGTGGAAGTCTGTGCAGTTTTTGAAAGCGATAGTACAGGTGTGTATTTTTGACAAAGAGTCTTACTTTATCGCTCATGCTGGAGTGCAGTGGCATGATCTTGGCTCACTGCAACCTCTGCCTCCCTGGTTCAAGTGAGTCTCCTGCCTCAGTCTCCCGACTAGCTGGGATTACAGGCGTGCACCAACCTACCCGGCTAATTTTTGTATTTTTAGTAGAGATGGGGTTTTGCCATGTTGGCCAGGCTGGTCTCGAACTCAGGTGATCTGCCCTCCTCAACCTCCCAAAGTGTTAGAAGTACAGGTGTGAGCTACCATGCCCAGCCAAGATTCCCAATTTTTAATTTCTTCATCTGTTGATTTTTCTTAGAAAATTTTCTTTACTTTTGTTTCTTTATAAATAATATAAATATTATTTATATTATGAAATACACATATTCCTATGTATAGCAGCAGGTAGAGTATGAGTTCATTTATGGAAAATGAATATGGAATTATGGAATATAAATATTCCTATTTATATTTCGTGATATATTTTCCTTGTTTGTTTCATAAGCAGACAGGAAGCCTGGCATAAAAGCTCTGGCGGGCATTGCCCTTCCCCTCCTGATGAGATTGGGTGGTTGATGACTTTTCTCTATGTCCCTAAAGTTGCCCCTCTAGTTTCCTTCAAATGAGGTTCATCTCCTTTGACAATGATTCTTGAAGAAACAAACAAACAATAAAATCTAAGCTAGTTGACTAGGAGAAGCCACAGGTGAGACGTCCTTCTTGGCATAGGAGTAAAAAGCCCACCTCTGCTCAGCTGCACTGTTTAAATAATGCTGTTCCCCAGTTTCACATTCATTTCAGGTCGCTTAACAGAGAGTTCTAGGGCCCCCTTTGTGCTGAGGTAAGGGGAGGTTCTGCTTTGGGGAAAGACCTGCCTGGGAATGCCCTGTGGACTGTGGACATGGGCAGATCTTGCACAAAGCGGGCAGGTTGGGGAGGTGTGGGGTGCATGTGCTCCCGCCCCGTAAACCACCCTGCAGAGGAGGAACCTTTCTTTCCAGGGACGGTCTGCCGAGCTGATTGGGCCTCGAGTAATCCACAACTAGGTTTTATTTTGATCCCTTTCCCCACAACAGAAATAGCTTCCTTGTTTGGGCTTGGTTTAACCTGATTATGAAACAAATATGTGATCACTGCAGAAGGGTATAAACCAAAGATCCATGTAAGGAAGGAAAATATCAGTCTTAACTCTTTTGCCCTGATATAATCATTCTTAACATTTTGCTTTATATCCCTTCAGGCTTTTCTATGAAAAAATTACTTATCTAAATATCTTTTCATTTTTACACAAAAAAGGGAGATAGTAGTATACAAATTGGTCTTGTAATCTTTTGCCACTTAATACCCTGTTAGTGAATATTTTACATGTCAAAAATACAAACCTGGCTGGGTGTGGTGGCTCACGCCTATAATCCCAGCACTTCAGGAGGTCGAGGTGGTTGGATCACCTGATGTCAGGAGTTCGAGACCAGCGTGGCCAATATGGCGAAACCCTGTCTCTACTAAAAATACAAAAATTATCTGGGTGTGGTGGCCCATGTGTGTAATCCCAGTTACTTGGGAGGCTGAGGCAGGAGAATCACCTGAACCTAGATGGCAGAGGTTGCAGTGAGTCAAGATCCCACCACTGTACTCCAGCCTGGGGGACAGAGTGAGGCTCTGTTAAAAAACAAAAAACTAAAAACTAAAAACTAGGAACCTTGAGCTAGAAGTTTATGTAGAGAAAGTTGAGAAAGATAAGGTTTAAAAGAACACACTTTAAAATAAACTGTTAAGGATAGTAAGACAATGAAACACAATAAACCTTTTTAAAAACAAACAAAAAAGCAACTTAAAATAGGGAGAGCCAGAAACTTAAGAGTTTGAAAAAGATTAACACTTGACAGTGCTCTAGTTTTAAGGTGTAAAGATAGAGAAAAAGGGTTCCAAAAAACATATCTAAAAGGTATTTAAAAAGGGAAATGAAACATTATAAAAGAAGGTTAAGCGATTACTAGACGATAAGGCAATTCAAAGGAGAAACAATCAAGGCACCTTAAGTTGGAGGAAGCTAAAATTATACCAAATATAAGTATTTAAAGCTAAAGTATTATGACTATTTTAACCCAGTTGGCGCAAATAACGAGAGAAAATCAGGCAGATTGTTCAAGGGTTTCATGGGCATACGTGATGAAACCAGAATTACCCATGCTTTTTCTTTCTCAGGTATTATCACATTTAGTTATCTGAGTAATTATTTGATTAATGGCTTTCTTCTCCATGAGACTTTAAGATCTGTGAGGGCAGGATCTTTGCCTGTTTAACTTAGGAGTGATGGATGGTAAATATGTGTTCATTAAATGGAAGAATGAGTGAGGCATCTCCCAGAACTCGTTTTCCATGGAACAGGGCCTGTGGCACTGTGCCCCAGCAGTCTGGAAAGGGAATTGCTCAGCAAAGGGGATGGGGCTGTCGGCTCCCCCTACCTCACCAATCACCAGAGCCTTTTATCATTCACTGATTGCCCATGGAAGCTGAAGTATGACCCCAGCCTTGCAGGGGCTTATGGGAAAAAGGGCTACGACATGCAGAAAGTCACAATCTAGGTGTGGGGACACCCTTGGGCTGCCATTGCAGACCCCTGCCTGAGTGGCTTTGGAAGGAGAAGTTCCGGAAGGGAGGCAGACAAGGGCTGTGGCTGCAGAGGATGGGGAGGACCTTTCTTCTGGTCACTCTCCTTCATTCTTCAGTCCCACTGCCTGCAGTATGACTGGGACCAGGTCAGAAAAGGACCCCATTCTGCTGAAAAGGAAACTGGGCTGCCACATGGTGGAGAACTGACAGATATGAGGCTGGTTTGATTTAATGATCCAGGCCATGAGGCTGTGAGTCTTTGCAGCCCACAGAGAAGGCTGGAAGGCAGCAGAGAGGGGCCAGGTGGAGCAGGGAGCCCTGGTTTGATTTCTAAGTGGCCTATGACAGACCACCTGGGTGCCCTAGAAAACGCGTTCACTGACAGCCATGAGGGTACCTTCAAAATTCAAGTCCTATCAGCCCTACCTCGCCACACCAACCAGGAAATTAAACAGTCATGGTACCCTTCCTTAGTGACTACATTTGTGGGTGTGGGCACCATGGTTTGTTCTTTTTTCCTTTGTTTTTTCTTTTGTTTGTTTGTTTGTTTGTTTTGTTTTGTTTTTGTTTTTGTTTTTGAGTCAGGGTCTTTCTCTGTCACCCAGGCTGGAGTACAGTGGCATGATCATGGCTCACTGCAGCCTCAGCCTCCTGGGCTCAAGCAATCCTCCCACCTTAACCTCCCAAGTAGTTGGGAGCGCAGGCATGTGCCAGGCAACACATTCGGCTAATTTTTAAAAAGTTTCTTGTCGAGATGGGGTCTCATTGTGTTGCCTATGCTGGTCTGGAACTCCCGGGCTCATGTGATCATCCTGCCTTGACCTCCCAAAGTGCTGAGATTACAGGCATGAGCCACCATGCTTGGCCTCAACTGTGATTTTAAATGGTAGGATTGAAATGTTTTCCAAAAGTAACTGAACCAAGAAGGCCAGACGGGCAAAACTTGCAAATAGAGTTATATAATATGTACATTATGTGTAATATATATAATATGTAATATATACATCATATATAATATATGCATTATATATAATATATAATATGTAACATATATCACACATACATAACATGTATATTATGTATACATATTATATATGTAAATAATTACATATGTATAATAATTGTATAGATGTATAATATGTATAATAATATGTATATATTACCTATTAAAAACATATAATTATATATGTATAACATAATTATGATTATAATTATATATGTATTACATATATACTATATATTATATATTATGCACACATAATTATATGCATAATATATTTATAATATATAATGTATGCATAATATATGATTTATATATCAAAAATGTATAATGTATGTATAATAAATAGTTATATAATATATATTATTTATGTATAATTATATATGGTAACATATATTTATATATACTTTTACTGTGTATATTTAAGACACACAATGTGACGTTATGGGACATATATAGATAGTAAAAGGGTTACTATAGTGAAGCAAATTATCATATCCATCATCTCAAATAATTATCTTTTTTTGGGGCAGGAGGAGCTAAAATCTAAAATCCAAACTTCATTTAGCATGAATCCCAAAATCACTACACTTTTCTTACCTACAGTTTTCATGTTGCACATTTGACTTCTAGACTTGTTCACCGTGCAGATCTGATCCGAAGTAAATGGCTATTAACTACTTCATTGGGGGAAGAAGCAGAAATTGGTGGAAACTGTTGAATCGCGAATTTCTTTCTTCGTTTTATCGCCGGTGAAATTCCATGTTCCTGTGGTGGGTAGTGCATGGCAGGAGCTGAGAGCTTGTTTTATCAGGATGAGTGGGCCTCACAAACAAATGATTTCATTCTATTGAAAGGCATTATCACTCCATCTGACATGAAAATATTGTGGGGGGAAATTAGAAGTGGAAGTTTATAAAATGGAAGTGTCCGCAGGCAGCCTGCCTCCATATCACCAAAACTTCAGCATAGCTTTTTGTTTAAAGATAAAAATTTTGCCCACATATACACTAATAAAAATAAATCTGTTTCCGATTACTAACTATGCAGCCAGGTGCTTGTTTGTTGTGAGAAAGGCATGTTCATTAATTTTCAGCTATGAAAAGTGCACTGTGCCATAAATATACAATTCAAAATGTACTGCTGATAAATGAATACGCAGATTGTTAATGTGCCAGAGAGGGGTATTAGGCATACAGCACATGGCAGACAGGAGTACCCAGGTGATGGGCTGGCACTTTCAGATCTGGCCTTCCAGCAACCACCTAGCCAGCCTCTGACAGTCTGCACTCCTGTCTTTGGGAGGAGTTTGCACAGCCCCTCTTTGTGAGGCTTCAACTTGCCCTGTTTTCTCTTTATTGTGGCAGATTGGGCAGTGATAACTTTAGGGAGGAAGGCAGGTGGCAATGAGTTGCCCGCAGAGGCATTCTATAGAGACACGGAGATTGCTGCTTCCCTCCTTCATGAGGGGTCAGGGCTCCTCGATGTAGATAGAGTGTTGGCCATTGACCTCTCCTCTGTGGTTGCAAGGAAGCAGACATCAAAGCTTCCTGGAAAGCTAGAAGTAGGTGGCTCTCAGCCCAGATGCATCCTCACCTCTCTGCAAGGAGAAGGATAGTTCCCACTATAGTTATCCTCATCGCCTTGGACTGGGAGACATGTCCATCCTTCCCTGTTTGAGTTGTCACATCAGAAGAGTGACATCATCTTGTCCCCAACCTGAGATGCTGATCAGCATTGTAGCTCTACATCCTTGGTGGGACCTGTGTCTGCTGCCACGAGTAGCTCTACATCCTTGGCGGGACCTGTGTCTGCTGCCATGAGTAGCTCTACATCCTTGGCGGGACCTGTGTCTGCTGCCATGAGTAGCTCTACATCCTTGGCGGGACCTGTGTCTGCTGCCATGCATCTGTTGCCCAGGTCAGGCGTGCAGGTGGGATGGATGTCATATCTCCCATTTGCCCTCCTCAGAGGCTGAACCCTGGCCAGAGAACAAAGGAAATAACACTCTGAAGTGTGAGTGGAGTACAAGGATGACCATCACCACTT